>NC_074670.1:18137547-18299619 GCF_029448725.1 Salvelinus fontinalis | reverse complement strand
TGTTGCAGTAGTCTAGTGTGAGGGTTTATAACAGGGGAAACACTGTTGCAGCAGTCTAGTGTGAGGGTTTATGACAGTTGAAACACTGTTGCAGTAGTCTAGTGTGAGGGGTTATGACAGGGGAAACGCTGTTGCAGTAGTCTAGTGTGAGGGGTTTAACAGGTGAAACGCTGTTGCAGTAGTCTAGTGGGAGGGGTTATGACAGTGGAAACTCTGTTGCAGTAGTCTAGTGTGAGGGGTTTTAACAGGTGAAACGCTGTTGCAGTAGTCTAGTGTGAGGGATTATGACAGGAGAAACTCTGTTGCAGTAGTCTAGTGTGAGGGGTTATGACAGGGAAAACGCTGTTGCAGTAGTCTAGTGTGAGGGGTTATGACAGGGGAAACGCTGTTGCAGTAGTCTAGTGTGAGGGGTTATAACAGGGGAAACACTGTTGCAGTAGTCTAGTGTGAGGGGTTATGACAGGTGAAACGCTGTTGCAGTAGTCTAGTGTGAGGGGTTATGACAGGTGAAACACTGTTGCAGTAGTCTAGTATGAGGGGTTATGACAGGTGAAACACTGTTGCAGTAGTCTAGTGTGAGGGGTTATGACAGGTGAAACGCTGTTGCAGTAGTCTAGTGTGAGGGGTTATGACAGGGGAAACACTGTTGCAGTAGTCTAGTGTGAGGGGTTATGACAGGGAAAACTCTGTTGCAGTAGTCTAGTGTGAGGGGTTATGACAGGGGAAACACTGTTGCAGTAGTCTAGTGTGAGGGGTTATGACAGGGGAAACGCTGTTGCAGTAGTCTAGTGTGAGGGGTTATGACAGGGGAAACGCTGTTGCAGTAGTCTAGTGTGAGGGGTTATGACAGGGGAAACACTGTTGCAGTAGTCTAGTGTGAGGGGTTAAGACAGGGGAAACGCTGTTGCAGTAGTCTAGTGTGAGGGGTTATGACAGGGGAAACGCTGTTGCAGTAGTCTAGTGTGAGAGGTTATGACAGGGGAAACGCTGTTGCAGTAGTCTAGTGTGAGGGATTAAGACAGGGGAAACACTGTTGCAGTAGTCTAGTGTGAGGGTTTATTACAGGGGAAACGCTGTTGCAGTAGTCTAGTGTGAGGGGTTATGACAGGGGAAACGCTGTTGCAGTAGTCTAGTGTGAGGGATTATGACAGGGGAAACGCTGTTGCAGTAGTCTAGTGTGATGGGTTATGACAGGGGAAACGCTGTTGCAGTAGTCTAGTGTGAGGGATTATGACAGGGGAAACGCTGTTGCAGTAGTCTAGTGTGAGGGATTATGACAGGGGAAACGCTGTTGCAGTAGTCTAGTGTGAGGGGTTATGACAGGGGAAACGCTGTTGCAGTAGTCTAGTGTGAGGGGTTATGACAGGGGAAACACTGAAGCAGTAGTCTAGTGTGAGGGTTTATAACAGGGGAAACACTGTTGCAGCAGTCTAGTGTGAGGGTTTATAACAGGGGAAACGCTGTTGCAGTAGTCTAGTGTGAGGGGTTATGACAGGGGAAACGTTGTTGCAGTATTCTAGTGTGAGGGGTTATGACAGGGGAAACGCTGTTGCAGTAGTCTAGTGTGAGGGATTATGACAGGGGAAACGCTGTTGCAGTAGTCTAGTGTGAGGGATTATGACAGGGGAAACGCTGTTGCAGTAGTCTAGTGTGAGGGGTTATGACAGGGGAAACACTGATGCAGTAGTCTAGTGTGAGGGATTATGACAGGGGAAACACTGTTGCAGTAGTCTAGTGTGATGGGTTATGACAGGGGAAACGCTGTTGCAGTAGTCTAGTTTGAGGGATTATGACAGGGGAAACGCTGTTGCAGTAGTCTAGTGTGAGGGGTTATGACAGGGGAAACACTGATGCAGTAGTCTAGTGTGAGGGATTATGACAGGGGAAACACTGTTGCAGCAGTCTAGTGTGAGGGATTATGACAGGGGAAACGCTGTTGCAGTAGTCTAGTGTGAGGGTTTATAACAGGGGAAACACTGTTGCAGCAGTCTAGTGTGAGGGTTTATAACAGGGGAAACGCTGTTGCAGTAGTCTAGTGTGAGGGGTTATGACAGGGGAAACGTTGTTGCAGTAGTCTAGTGTGAGGGGTTATGACAGGTGAAACACTGTTGCAGTAGTCTAGTGTGAGGGGTTATGACATGGGAAACACTGTTGCAGTAGTCTAGTGTGAGGGTTTATAACAGGGGAAACACTGTTGCAGTAGTCTAGTGTGAGGGGTTATGACAGGGGAAACGCTGTTGCAGTAGTCTAGTGTGAGGGGTTATGACAGGGGAAACGCTGTTGCAGTAGTCTAGTGTGAGGGGTTATGACAGGGGAAACACTGATGCAGTAGTCTAGTGTGAGGGATTATGACAGGGGAAACACTGTTGCAGTAGTCTAGTGTGAGGGATTATGACAGGGGAAACGCTGTTGCAGTAGTCTAGTGTGAGGGGTTATGACAGGGGAAACACTGATGCAGTAGTCTAGTGTGAGGGATTATGACAGGGGAAACACTGTTGCAGTAGTCTAGTGTGAGGGATTATGACAGGGGAAACACTGTTGCAGTAGTCTAGTGTGAGGGTTTATAACAGGGGAAACACTGTTGCAGCAGTCTAGTGTGAGGGTTTATAACAGGGGAAACGCTGTTGCAGTAGTCTAGTGTGAGGGGTTATGACAGGGGAAACGTTGTTGCAGTAGTCTAGTGTGAGGGGTTATGACAGGTGAAACACTGTTGCAGTAGTCTAGTGTGAGGGGTTATGACATGGGAAACACTGTTGCAGTAGTCTAGTGTGAGGGGTTATGACAGGGGAAACGCTGTTGCAGTAGTCTAGTGTGAGGGGTTATGACATGGGAAATGCTGTTGCAGTAGTCTAGTGTGAGGGGTTATGACAGGGGAAACACTGTTGCAGTAGTCAATTGTGAGGGTTTATGACAGGGGAAACACTGTTGCAGTAGTCAATTGTGAGGGTTTATGACAGGTGAAACACTGTTGCAGTAGTCTAGTGTGAGGGGTTATAACAGGGGAAACACTGTTGCAGCAGTCTAGTGTGAGGGTTTATAACAGGGGAAACACTGTTGCAGTAGTCTAGTGTGAGGGGTTATGAAAGGGGAAACACTGTTGCAGTAGTCTAGTGTGAGGGGTTATGACAGGGGAAACGCTGTTGCAGTAGTCTAGTGTGAGGGGTTATGACAGGGGAAACGCTGTTGCAGTAGTCTAGTGTGAGGGGTTATGACAGGGGAAACACTGTTGCAGTAGTCTAGTGTGAGGGGTTAAGACAGGGGAAACGCTGTTGCAGTAGTCTAGTGTGAGGGGTTATGACAGGGGAAACGCTGTTGCAGTAGTCTAGTGTGAGGGGTTATGACAGGGGAAACGCTGTTGCAGTAGTCTAGTGTGAGGGATTAAGACAGGGGAAACACTGTTGCAGTAGTCTAGTGTGAGGGTTTATTACAGGGGAAACGCTGTTGCAGTAGTCTAGTGTGAGGGGTTATGACAGGGGAAACGCTGTTGCAGTAGTCTAGTGTGAGGGGTTATGACAGGGGAAACGCTGTTGCAGTAGTCTAGTGTGAGGGGTTAAGACAGGGGAAGCGCTGTTGCAGTAGTCTAGTGTGATGGGTTATGACAGGGGAAACGCTGTTGCAGTAGTCTAGTGTGAGGGATTATGACAGGGGAAACGCTGTTGCAGTAGTCTAGTGTGAGGGATTATGACAGGGGAAACGCTGTTGCAGTAGTCTAGTGTGAGGGGTTATGACAGGGGAAACACTGATGCAGTAGTC
Source organism: Salvelinus fontinalis (assembly GCF_029448725.1). Classification (NCBI taxonomy): domain Eukaryota; kingdom Metazoa; phylum Chordata; class Actinopteri; order Salmoniformes; family Salmonidae; genus Salvelinus; species Salvelinus fontinalis. The sequence goes on along the minus strand of NC_074670.1, from coordinate 18,295,866 downwards.
TAGTGTGAGGGGTTATGACAGGGGAAACGCTGTTGCAGTAGTCTAGTGTGAGGGATTATGACAGGGGAAACGCTGTTGCAGTAGTCTAGTGTGAGGGATTATGACAGGGGAAACGCTGTTGCAGTAGTCTAGTGTGAGGGGTTATGACAGGGGAAACACTGATGCAGTAGTCTAGTGTGAGGGATTATGACAGGGGAAACACTGTTGCAGTAGTCTAGTGTGATGGGTTATGACAGGGGAAACGCTGTTGCAGTAGTCTAGTTTGAGGGATTATGACAGGGGAAACGCTGTTGCAGTAGTCTAGTGTGAGGGGTTATGACAGGGGAAACACTGATGCAGTAGTCTAGTGTGAGGGATTATGACAGGGGAAACACTGTTGCAGCAGTCTAGTGTGAGGGATTATGACAGGGGAAACGCTGTTGCAGTAGTCTAGTGTGAGGGTTTATAACAGGGGAAACACTGTTGCAGCAGTCTAGTGTGAGGGTTTATAACAGGGGAAACGCTGTTGCAGTAGTCTAGTGTGAGGGGTTATGACAGGGGAAACGTTGTTGCAGTAGTCTAGTGTGAGGGGTTATGACAGGTGAAACACTGTTGCAGTAGTCTAGTGTGAGGGGTTATGACATGGGAAACACTGTTGCAGTAGTCTAGTGTGAGGGTTTATAACAGGGGAAACACTGTTGCAGTAGTCTAGTGTGAGGGGTTATGACAGGGGAAACGCTGTTGCAGTAGTCTAGTGTGAGGGGTTATGACAGGGGAAACGCTGTTGCAGTAGTCTAGTGTGAGGGGTTATGACAGGGGAAACACTGATGCAGTAGTCTAGTGTGAGGGATTATGACAGGGGAAACACTGTTGCAGTAGTCTAGTGTGAGGGATTATGACAGGGGAAACGCTGTTGCAGTAGTCTAGTGTGAGGGGTTATGACAGGGGAAACACTGATGCAGTAGTCTAGTGTGAGGGATTATGACAGGGGAAACACTGTTGCAGTAGTCTAGTGTGAGGGATTATGACAGGGGAAACACTGTTGCAGTAGTCTAGTGTGAGGGTTTATAACAGGGGAAACACTGTTGCAGCAGTCTAGTGTGAGGGTTTATAACAGGGGAAACGCTGTTGCAGTAGTCTAGTGTGAGGGGTTATGACAGGGGAAACGTTGTTGCAGTAGTCTAGTGTGAGGGGTTATGACAGGTGAAACACTGTTGCAGTAGTCTAGTGTGAGGGGTTATGACATGGGAAACACTGTTGCAGTAGTCTAGTGTGAGGGGTTATGACAGGGGAAACGCTGTTGCAGTAGTCTAGTGTGAGGGGTTATGACATGGGAAATGCTGTTGCAGTAGTCTAGTGTGAGGGGTTATGACAGGGGAAACACTGTTGCAGTAGTCAATTGTGAGGGTTTATGACAGGGGAAACACTGTTGCAGTAGTCAATTGTGAGGGTTTATGACAGGTGAAACACTGTTGCAGTAGTCTAGTGTGAGGGGTTATAACAGGGGAAACACTGTTGCAGCAGTCTAGTGTGAGGGTTTATAACAGGGGAAACACTGTTGCAGTAGTCTAGTGTGAGGGGTTATGAAAGGGGAAACACTGTTGCAGTAGTCTAGTGTGAGGGGTTATGACAGGGGAAACGCTGTTGCAGTAGTCTAGTGTGAGGGGTTATGACAGGGGAAACGCTGTTGCAGTAGTCTAGTGTGAGGGGTTATGACAGGGGAAACACTGTTGCAGTAGTCTAGTGTGAGGGGTTAAGACAGGGGAAACGCTGTTGCAGTAGTCTAGTGTGAGGGGTTATGACAGGGGAAACGCTGTTGCAGTAGTCTAGTGTGAGGGGTTATGACAGGGGAAACGCTGTTGCAGTAGTCTAGTGTGAGGGATTAAGACAGGGGAAACACTGTTGCAGTAGTCTAGTGTGAGGGTTTATTACAGGGGAAACGCTGTTGCAGTAGTCTAGTGTGAGGGGTTATGACAGGGGAAACGCTGTTGCAGTAGTCTAGTGTGAGGGGTTATGACAGGGGAAACGCTGTTGCAGTAGTCTAGTGTGAGGGGTTAAGACAGGGGAAGCGCTGTTGCAGTAGTCTAGTGTGATGGGTTATGACAGGGGAAACGCTGTTGCAGTAGTCTAGTGTGAGGGATTATGACAGGGGAAACGCTGTTGCAGTAGTCTAGTGTGAGGGATTATGACAGGGGAAACGCTGTTGCAGTAGTCTAGTGTGAGGGGTTATGACAGGGGAAACACTGATGCAGTAGTCTAGTGTGAGGGATTATGACAGGGGAAACACTGTTGCAGTAGTCTAGTGTGAGGGATTATGACAGGGGAAACGCTGTTGCAGTAGTCTAGTGTGAGGGATTATGACAGGGGAAACGCTGTTGCAGTAGTCTAGTGTGAGGGGTTATGACAGGGGAAACACTGATGCAGTAGTCTAGTGTGAGGGATTATGACAGGGGAAACGCTGTTGCAGTAGTCTAGTGTGAGGGATTATGACAGGGGAAACACTGTTGCAGTAGTCTAGTGTGAGGGTTTATAACAGGGGAAACACTGTTGCAGCAGTCTAGTGTGAGGGTTTATAACAGGGGAAACGCTGTTGCAGTAGTCTAGTGTGAGGGGTTATGACAGGGGAAACGTTGTTGCAGTAGTCTAGTGTGAGGGGTTATGACAGGTGAAACACTGTTGCAGTAGTCTAGTGTGAGGGGTTATGACATGGGAAACACTGTTGCAGTAGTCTAGTGTGAGGGGTTATGACAGGGGAAACGCTGTTGCAGTAGTCTAGTGTGAGGGGTTAAGACAGGGGAAATGCTTTTGCAGTAGTCTAGTGTGAGGGGTTATGACAGGGGAAACACTGTTGCAGTAGTCAATTGTGAGGGTTTATGACAGGTGAAACACTGTTGCAGTAGTCTAGTGTGAGGGGTTATGACAGGGAAAAAGCTGTTGCAGTAGTCTAGTGTGAGGGTTTATAACAGGGGAAACACTGTTGCAGCAGTCTAGTGTGAGGGTTTATAACAGGGGAAACGCTGTTGCAGTAGTCTAGTGTGAGGGGTTATGACAGGGGAAACGCTGTTGCAGTAGTCTAGTGTGAGGGGTTATGACAGTTGAAACACTGTTGCAGTAGTCTAGTGTGAGGGGTTATGACAGGGGAAACGCTGTTGCAGTAGTCTAGTGTGAGGGGTTATGACAGGGGAAACGCTGTTGCAGTAGTCTAGTGTGAGGGGTTTTAACAGGTGAAACGCTGTTGCAGTAGTCTAGTGTGAGGGGTTTTAAAAGGTGAAACACTGTTGCAGTAGTCTAGTGTGAGGGGTTATGACAGGGGGAACTCTGTTGCAGTAGTCTAGTGTGAGGGGTTTTAACAGGTGAAACGCTGTTGCAGTAGTCTAGTGTGAGGGGTTTTAAAAGGTGAAACACTGTTGCAGTAGTCTAGTGTGAGGGGTTATGACAGGGGAAACTCTGTTGCAGTAGTCTAGTGTGAGGGGTTATGACAGGGAAAACGCTGTTGCAGTAGTCTAGTGTGAGGGGTTATGACAGGGGAAACGCTGTTGCAGTAGTCTAGTGTGAGGGGTTATAACAGGGGAAACACTGTTGCAGTAGTCTAGTGTGAGGGGTTATGACAGGTGAAACGCTGTTGCAGTAGTCTAGTGTGAGGGGTTATGACAGGTGAAACACTGTTGCAGTAGTCTAGTATGAGGGGTTATGACAGGTGAAACACTGTTGCAGTAGTCTAGTGTGAGGGGTTATGACAGGTGAAACGCTGTTGCAGTAGTCTAGTGTGAGGGGTTATGACAGGGGAAACACTGTTGCAGTAGTCTAGTGTGAGGGGTTATGACAGGGAAAACTCTGTTGCAGTAGTCTAGTGTGAGGGGTTATGACAGGGGAAACACTGTTGCAGTAGTCTAGTGTGAGGGGTTATGACAGGGGAAACACTGTTGCAGTAGTCTAGTGTGAGGGGTTAAGACAGGGGAAACACTGATGCAGTAGTCTAGTGTGAGGGATTATGACAGGGGAAACGCTGTTGCAGTAGTCTAGTGTGATGGGTTATGACAGGGGAAACGCTGTTGCAGTAGTCTAGTGTGAGGGATTATGACAGGGGAAACGCTGTTGCAGTAGTCTAGTGTGAGGGATTATGACAGGGGAAACGCTGTTGCAGTAGTCTAGTGTGAGGGGTTATGACAGGGGAAACACTGATGCAGTAGTCTAGTGTGAGGGATTATGACAGGGGAAACGCTGTTGCAGTAGTCTAGTGTGATGGGTTATGACAGGGGAAACGCTGTTGCAGTAGTCTAGTGTGAGGGATTATGACAGGGGAAACACTGATGCAGTAGTCTAGTGTGAGGGGTTATGACAGGGGAAACACTGTTGCAGTAGTCAATTGTGAGGGTTTATGACAGGGGAAAGGCTGATGCAGTAGTCTAGTGTGAGGGATTATGACAGGGGAAACACTGTTGCAGTAGTCTAGTGTGAGGGATTATGACAGGGGAAACACTGTTGCAGTAGTCTAGTGTGAGGGATTATGACAGGGGAAACGCTGTTGCAGTAGTCTAGTGTGAGGGGTTATGACAGGGGAAACACTGATGCAGTAGTCTAGTGTGAGGGATTATGACAGGGGAAACACTGTTGCAGTAGTCTAGTGTGAGGGATTATGACAGGGGAAACACTGTTGCAGTAGTCTAGTGTGAGGGTTTATAACAGGGGAAACACTGTTGCAGCAGTCTAGTGTGAGGGTTTATAACAGGGGAAACGCTGTTGCAGTAGTCTAGTGTGAGGGGTTATGACAGGGGAAACACTGTTGCAGTAGTCTAGTGTGAGGGGTTAAGACAGGGGAAACGCTGTTGCAGTAGTCTAGTGTGATGGGTTATGACAGGGGAAACGCTGTTGCAGTAGTCTAGTGTGAGGGATTATGACAGGGGAAACGCTGTTGCAGTAGTCTAGTGTGAGGGATTATGACAGGGGAAACGCTGTTGCAGTAGTCTAGTGTGAGGGGTTATGACAGGGGAAACACTGATGCAGTAGTCTAGTGTGAGGGATTATGACAGGGGAAACACTGTTGCAGTAGTCTAGTGTGAGGGATTATGACAGGGGAAACGCTGTTGCAGTAGTCTAGTGTGAGGGGTTATGACAGGGGAAACACTGATGCAGTAGTCTAGTGTGAGGGATTATGACAGGGGAAACACTGTTGCAGTAGTCTAGTGTGAGGGGTTATGACAGGGGAAACACTGTTGCAGTAGTCTAGTGTGAGGGGTTATGACAGGGGAAACGCTGTTGCAGTAGTCTAGTGTGAGGGGTTATGACAGGGGAAACGCTGTTGCAGTAGTCTAGTGTGAGGGGTTATGACAGGGGAAACACTGTTGCAGTAGTCTAGTGTGAGGGGTTAAGACAGGGGAAACGCTGTTGCAGTAGTCTAGTGTGAGGGTTTATGACAGGGGAAACACTGATGCAGTAGTCTAGTGTGAGGGGTTATGACAGGGGAAACACTGTTGCAGTAGTCTAGTGTGAGGGGTTATGACAGGGGAAACACTGTTGCAGTAGTCTAGTGTGAGGGGTTATGACAGGGGAAACGCTGTTGCAGTAGTCTAGTGTGAGGGGTTATGACAGGGGAAACGCTGTTGCAGTAGTCTAGTGTGAGGGGTTATGACAGGGGAAACACTGATGCAGTAGTCTAGTGTGAGGGATTATGACAGGGGAAACACTGTTGCAGTAGTCTAGTGTGAGGGATTATGACAGGGGAAACGCTGTTGCAGTAGTCTAGTGTGAGGGGTTATGACAGGGGAAACACTGATGCAGTAGTCTAGTGTGAGGGATTATGACAGGGGAAACACTGTTGCAGTAGTCTAGTGTGAGGGATTAATACAGGGGAAACACTGTTGCAGTAGTCTAGTGTGAGGGTTTATAACAGGGGAAACACTGTTGCAGCAGTCTAGTGTGAGGGTTTATAACAGGGGAAACGCTGTTGCAGTAGTCTAGTGTGAGGGGTTATGACAGGGGAAACGTTGTTGCAGCAGTCTAGTGTGAGGGTTTATAACAGGGGAAACGCTGTTGCAGTAGTCTAGTGTGAGGGATTATGACAGGGGAAACACTGTTGCAGTAGTCTAGTTTGAGGGATTATGACAGGGGAAACGCTGTTGCAGTAGTCTAGTGTGAGGGGTTATGACAGGGGAAACACTGATGCAGTAGTCTAGTGTGAGGGATTATGACAGGGGAAACACTGTTGCAGTAGTCTAGTGTGAGGGATTATGACAGGGGAAACACTGTTGCAGTAGTCTAGTGTGAGGGTTTATAACAGGGGAAACACTGTTGCAGTAGTCTAGTGTGAGGGATTATGACAGGGGAAACGCTGTTGCAGTAGTCTAGTGTGAGGGGTTATGACAGGGGAAACACTGATGCAGTAGTCTAGTGTGAGGGATTATGACAGGGGAAACGCTGTTGCAGTAGTCTAGTGTGAGGGGTTATGACAGGTGAAACGCTGTTGCAGTAGTCTAGTGTGAGGGGTTAAGACAGGGGAAACGCTGTTGCAGTAGTCTAGTGTGAGGGGTTATGACAGGGGAAACACTGTTGCAGTAGTCTAGTGTGAGGGGTTATGACAGGGGAAACGCTGTTGCAGTAGTCTAGTGTGAGGGGTTATGACAGGGGAAACGCTGTTGCAGTAGTCTAGTGTGAGGGGTTATGACAGGGGAAACGCTGTTGCAGTAGTCTAGTGTGAGGGGTTAAGACAGGGGAAACACTGTTGCAGTAGTCTAGTGTGAGGGGTTATGACAGGTGAAACACTGTTGCAGTAGTCTAGTGTGAGGGGTTATGACAGGTGAAACGCTGTTGCAGTAGTCTAGTGTGAGGGGTTTTAACAGGTGAAACGCTGTTGCAGTAGTCTAGTGTGAGGGGTTATGACAGGTGAAACACTGTTGCAGTAGTCTAGTGTGAGGGGTTATGACAGGTGAAACGCTGTTGCAGTAGTCTAGTGTGAGGGGTTATGACAGGGGAAACACTGTTGCAGTAGTCTAGTGTGAGGGGTTATGACAGGGGAAACTCTGTTGCAGTAGTCTAGTGTGAGGGGTTATGACAGGGGAAACACTGTTGCAGTAGTCTAGTGTGAGGGGTTATGACAGGGGAAACTCTGTTGCAGTAGTCTAGTGTGTTGGGTTATGACAGGGGAAACGCTGTTGCAGTAGTCTAGTGTGAGGGGTTATGACAGGGGAAACACTGTTGCAGTAGTCTAGTGTGAGGGATTATGACAGGGGAAACGCTGTTGCAGTAGTCTAGTGTGAGGGGTTATGACAGGGGAAACGCTGTTGCAGTAGTCTAGTGTGAGGGGTTATGACAGGGGAAACGCTGTTGCAGTAGTCTAGTGTGAGGGGTATGACAGGGGAAACACTGATGCAGTAGTCTAGTGTGAGGGATTATGACAGGGGAAACACTGTTGCAGTAGTCTAGTGTGAGGGATTATGACAGGGGAAACACTGTTGCAGTAGTCTAGTGTGAGGGTTTATAACAGGGGAAACACTGTTGCAGCAGTCTAGTGTGAGGGTTTATAACAGGGGAAACGCTGTTGCAGTAGTCTAGTGTGAGGGGTTATGACAGGGGAAACGCTGTTGCAGTAGTCTAGTGTGAGGGGTTATGACAGGGGAAACACTGATGCAGTAGTCTAGTGTGAGGGATTATGACAGGGGAAACACTGTTGCAGTAGTCTAGTGTGAGGGGTTATGACAGGGGAAACACTGTTGCAGTAGTCTAGTATGAGGGGTTATGACAGGTGAAACACTGTTGCAGTAGTCTAGTGTGAGGGGTTATGACAGGTGAAACACTGTTGCAGTAGTCTAGTGTGAGGGGTTATGACAGGGGAAACACTGTTGCAGTAGTCTAGTATGAGGGGTTATGACAGGTGAAACACTGTTGCAGTAGTCTAGTATGAGGGGTTATGACAGGTGAAACACTGTTGCAGTAGTCTAGTATGAGGGGTTATGACAGGTGAAACACTGTTGCAGTAGTCTAGTGTGAGGGTTTATAACAGGGGAAACGCTGTTGCAGTAGTCTAGTGTGAGGGGTTAAGACAGGGGAAATGCTGTTGCAGTAGTCTAGTGTGAGGGGTTATGACAGGGGAAACACTGTTGCAGTAGTCAATTGTGAGGGTTTATGACAGGTGAAACACTGTTGCAGTAGTCTAGTGTGAGGGGTTATGACAGGGGAAACGCTGTTGCAGTAGTCTAGTTTGAGGGATTATGACAGGGGAAACGCTGTTGCAGTAGTCTAGTGTGAGGGGTTAAGACAGGGGAAACGCTGTTGCAGTAGTCTAGTGTGAGGGGTTATGAAAGGGGAAATTCTGTTGCAGTAGTCTAGTGTGAGGGGTTTTAACAGGTGAAACACTGTTGCAGTAGTCTAGTGTGAGGGGTTTTAACAGGTGAAACACTGTTGCAGTAGTCTAGTGTGAGGGGTTATGACAGGGGAAACTCTGTTGCAGTAGTCTAGTGTGAGGGGTTATGACAGGGGAAACACTGTTGCAGTAGTCTAGTGTGAGGGGTTATGACAGGGGAAACGCTGTTGCAGTAGTCTAGTGTGAGGGGTTATGACAGGGGAAACACTGATGCAGTAGTCTAGTGTGAGGGATTATGACAGGGGAAACGCTGTTGCAGTAGTCTAGTGTGAGGGGTTATGACAGGGGAAACGCTGTTGCAGTAGTCTAGTGTGAGGGGTTATGACAGGGGAAACACTGTTGCAGTAGTCTAGTGTGAGGGGTTATGACAGGGGAAACACTGTTGCAGTAGTCTAGTGTGAGGGTTTATAACAGGGGAAACACTGTTGCAGTAGTCTAGTGTGAGGGATTATGACAGGGGAAACGCTGTTGCAGTAGTCTAGTGTGAGGGGTTATGACAGGGGAAACACTGATGCAGTAGTCTAGTGTGAGGGATTATGACAGGGGAAACACTGTTGCAGTAGTCTAGTGTGAGGGGTTATGACAGGGGAAACACTGATGCAGTAGTCTAGTGTGAGGGGTTATGACAGGGGAAACACTGATGCAGTAGTCTAGTGTGAGGGGTTATGACAGGGGAAACGCTGTTGCAGTAGTCTAGTGTGAGGGGTTAAGACAGGGGAAACGCTGTTGCAGTAGTCTAGTGTGAGGGGTTATGACAGGTGAAACGCTGATGCAGTAGTCTAGTGTGAGGGGTTATGACAGGTGAAACACTGTTGCAGTAGTCTAGTGTGAGGGGTTATGACAGGGGAAACACTGTTGCAGTAGTCTAGTATGAGGGGTTATGACAGGTGAAACACTGTTGCAGTAGTCTAGTATGAGGGGTTATGACAGGTGAAACACTGTTGCAGTAGTCTAGTATGAGGGGTTATGACAGGTGAAACACTGTTGCAGTAGTCTAGTGTGAGGGTTTATAACAGGGGAAACGCTGTTGCAGTAGTCTAGTGTGAGGGGTTATGACAGGGGAAATGCTGTTGCAGTAGTCTAGTGTGAGGGGTTAAGACAGGGGAAATGCTGTTGCAGTAGTCTAGTGTGAGGGGTTATGACAGGGGAAACACTGTTGCAGTAGTCAATTGTGAGGGTTTATGACAGGTGAAACACTGTTGCAGTAGTCTAGTGTGAGGGGTTATGACAGGGGAAACGCTGTTGCAGTAGTCTAGTTTGAGGGATTATGACAGGGGAAACGCTGTTGCAGTAGTCTAGTGTGAGGGATTATGACAGGGGAAACGCTGTTGCAGTAGTCTAGTGTGAGGGGTTATGACAGGGGAAACACTGATGCAGTAGTCTAGTGTGAGGGATTATGACAGGGGAAACACTGTTGCAGTAGTCTAGTGTGAGGGGTTATGACAGGGGAAACACTGATGCAGTAGTCTAGTGTGAGGGGTTATGACAGGGGAAACACTGATGCAGTAGTCTAGTGTGAGGGGTTATGACAGGGGAAACGCTGTTGCAGTAGTCTAGTGTGAGGGGTTATGACAGGTGAAACGCTGATGCAGTAGTCTAGTGTGAGGGGTTAAGACAGGGGAAACGCTGTTGCAGTAGTCTAGTGTTAGGGGTTATGACAGGGGAAACGCTGTTGCAGTAGTCTAGTGTGAGGGGTTATGACAGGGGAAACGCTGTTGCAGTAGTCTAGTGTGAGGGGTTATGAAAGGGGAAATTCTGTTGCAGTAGTCTAGTGTGAGGGGTTTTAACAGGTGAAACACTGTTGCAGTAGTCTAGTGTGAGGGGTTTTAACAGGTGAAACACTGTTGCAGTAGTCTAGTGTGAGGGGTTATGACAGGGGAAACTCTGTTGCTGTAGTCTAGTGTGAGGGGTTATGACAGGGGAAACACTGTTGCAGTAGTCTAGTGTGAGGGGTTATGACAGGGGAAACGCTGTTGCAGTAGTCTAGTGTGAGGGGTTATGACAGGGGAAACACTGTTGCAGTAGTCTAGTGTGAGGGGTTATGACAGGGGAAACACTGTTGCAGTAGTCTAGTGTGAGGGTTTATAACAGGGGAAACACTGTTGCAGTAGTCTAGTGTGAGGGATTATGACAGGGGAAACGCTGTTGCAGTAGTCTAGTGTGAGGGGTTATGACAGGGGAAACACTGATGCAGTAGTCTAGTGTGAGGGATTATGACAGGGGAAACACTGTTGCAGTAGTCTAGTGTGAGGGGTTATGACAGGGGAAACACTGATGCAGTAGTCTAGTGTGAGGGGTTATGATAGGGGAAACACTGATGCAGTAGTCTAGTGTGAGGGGTTATGACAGGGGAAACGCTGTTGCAGTAGTCTAGTGTGAGGGGTTATAACAGGGGAAACGCTGTTGCAGTAGTCTAGTGTGAGGGGTTAAGACAGGGGAAACGCTGTTGCAGTAGTCTAGTGTGAGGGGTTATGACAGGTGAAACGCTGATGCAGTAGTCTAGTGTGAGGGGTTAAGACAGGGGAAACGCTGTTGCAGTAGTCTAGTGTTAGGGGTTATGACAGGGGAAACGCTGTTGCAGTAGTCTAGTGTGAGGGGTTATGACAGGGGAAACGCTGTTGCAGTAGTCTAGTGTGAGGGGTTATGAAAGGGGAAACTCTGTTGCAGTAGTCTAGTGTGAGGGGTTTTAACAGGTGAAACACTGTTGCAGTAGTCTAGTGTGAGGGGTTTTAACAGGTGAAACACTGTTGCAGTAGTCTAGTGTGAGGGGTTATGACAGGGGAAACTCTGTTGCAGTAGTCTAGTGTGAGGGGTTATGACAGGGGAAACACTGTTGCAGTAGTCTAGTGTGAGGGGTTATGACAGGGGAAACGCTGTTGCAGTAGTCTAGTGTGAGGGGTTATGACAGGGGAAACACTGATGCAGTAGTCTAGTGTGAGGGATTATGACAGGGGAAACACTGTTGCAGTAGTCTAGTGTGAGGGGTTATGACAGGGGAAACGCTGTTGCAGTAGTCTAGTGTGAGGGGTTATGACAGGGGAAACGCTGTTGCAGTAGTCTAGTGTGAGGGGTTATGACAGGGGAAACACTGTTGCAGTAGTCTAGTGTGAGGGTTTATAACAGGGGAAACACTGTTGCAGCAGTCTAGTGTGAGGGTTTATAACAGGGGAAACGCTGTTGCAGTAGTCTAGTGTGAGGGGTTTTAACAGGTGAAACGCTGTTGCAGTAGTCTAGTGTGAGGGGTTATGACAGGGGAAACACTGAAGCAGTAGTCTAGTGTGAGGGGTTATGACAGGGGAAACACTGATGCAGTAGTCTAGTGTGAGGGATTATGACAGGGGAAACGCTGTTGCAGTAGTCTAGTGTGAGGGGTTTTAACAGGTGAAACGCTGTTGCAGTAGTCTAGTGTGAGGGGTTATGACAGGTGAAACACTGTTGCAGTAGTCTAGTGTGAGGGGTTATGACAGGTGAAACGCTGTTGCAGTAGTCTAGTGTGAGGGGTTATGACAGGGGAAACACTGTTGCAGTAGTCTAGTGTGAGGGGTTATGACAGGGGAAACTCTGTTGCAGTAGTCTAGTGTGAGGGGTTATGACAGGGGAAACACTGTTGCAGTAGTCTAGTGTGAGGGGTTATGACAGGGGAAACGCTGTTGCAGTAGTCTAGTGTGAGGGGTTATGACAGGGGAAACGCTGTTGCAGTAGTCTAGTGTGAGGGGTTATGACAGGGGAAACACTGTTGCAGTAGTCTAGTGTGAGGGGTTATGACAGGTGAAACACTGTTGCAGTAGTCTAGTGTGAGGGGTTATGACAGGTGAAACACTGTTGCAGTAGTCTAGTATGAGGGGTTATGACAGGGGAAACGCTGTTGCAGTAGTCTAGTGTGAGGGTTTATAACAGGGGAAACACTGTTGCAGTAGTCTAGTGTGAGGGGTTATGACAGGGGAAACGTTGTTGCAGTAGTCTAGTGTGAGGGGTTATGACAGGGGAAACACTATTGCAGTAGTCAATTGTGAGGGTTTATGACAGGTGAAACACTGTTGCAGTAGTCTAGTGTGAGGGGTTATGACAGGGAAACGCTGTTGCAGTAGTCTAGTGTGAGGGGTTATGACAGGGGAAACGCTGTTGCAGTAGTCTAGTGTGAGGGGTTAAGACAGGGGAAACGCTGTTGCAGTAGTCTGGTGTGAGAGGTTAAGACAGGGGAAACACTGATGCAGTAGTCTAGTGTGAGGGGTTATGACAGGGGAAACACTGATGCAGTAGTCTAGTGTGAGGGGTTATGACAGGGGAAACGCTGTTGCTGTAGGCTAGTGTGAGGGTTTATAACAGGGGAAACACTGTTGCAGTAGTCTAGTGTGAGGGGTTATGACAGGGGAAACGTTGTTGCAGTAGTCTAGTGTGAGGGGTTATGACAGGGGAAACGCTGTTGCAGTAGTCTAGTGTGAGGGGTTATGACAGGGGAAACTCTGTTGCAGTAGTCTAGTGTGAGGGGTTAGGACAGGGGAAACGCTGTTGCAGTAGTCTAGTGTGAGGGGTTATGACAGGGGAAACGCTGTTGCAGTAGTCTAGTGTGAGGGGTTATGACAGGGGAAACGCTGTTGCAGTAGTCTAGTGTGAGGGGTTATTACAGGGGAAACGCTGTTGCAGTAGTCTAGTGTGAGGGGTTATGACAGGTGAAACGCTGTTGCAGTAGTCTAGTGTGAGGGGTTATGACAGGGGAAACACTGTTGCAGTAGTCTAGTGTGAGGGGTTTTAATAGGTGAAACACTGTTGCAGTAGTCTAGTGTGAGGGGTTATGACAGGGGAAACTCTGTTGCAGTAGTCTAGTGTGAGGGGTTATGACAGGGGAAACACTGTTGCAGTAGTCTAGTGTGAGGGGTTATGACAGGGGAAACGCTGTTGCAGTAGTCTAGTGTGAGGGGTTATGACAGGGGAAACACTGATGCAGTAGTCTAGTGTGAGGGATTATGACAGGGGAAACACTGTTGCAGTAGTCTAGTGTGAGGGGTTATGACAGGGGAAACGCTGTTGCAGTAGTCTAGTGTGAGGGGTTATGACAGGGGAAACACTGTTGCAGTAGTCTAGTGTGAGGGATTATGACAGGGGAAACGCTGTTGCTGTAGTCTAGTGTGAGGGGTTATGACAGGGGAAACACTGATGCAGTAGTCTAGTGTGAGGGATTATGACAGGGGAAACACTGTTGCAGTAATCTAGTGTGAGGGATTATGACAGGGGAAACACTGTTGCAGTAGTCAAGTGTGAGGGGTTATGACAGGGGAAACGCTGTTGCAGTAGTCTAGTGTGAGGGGTTATGACAGGGGAAACACTGTTGCAGTAGTCTAGTGTGAGGGGTTATGACAGGGGAAACTCTGTTGCAGTAGTCTAGTGTGAGGGGTTATGACAGGTGAAACGCTGTTGCAGTAGTCTAGTGTGAGGGGTTATAACAGGGGAAACGCTGTTGCAGCAGTCTAGTGTGAGGGGTTATGACAGGGGAAACTCTGTTGCAGTAGTCTAGTGTGAGGGGTTTTAACAGGTGAAACGCTGTTGCAGTAGTCTAGTGTGAGGGGTTTTAACAGGTGAAACACTGTTGCAGTAGTCTAGTGTGAGAGGTTATGACAGGGGAAACACTGATGCAGTAGTCTAGTGTGAGGGATTATGACAGGGGAAACGCTGTTGCAGTAGTCTAGTGTGAGAGGTTATGACAGGGGAAACTCTGTTGCAGTAGTCTAGTGTGAGGGATTATGACAGGGGAAACACTGTTGCAGTAGTCTAGTGTGAGGGATTATGACAGGGGAAACGCTGTTGCAGTAGTCTAGTGTGAGGGGTTATGACAGGGGAAAACGCTGTTGCAGTAGTCTAGTGTGAGGGATTATGACAGGGGAAACACTGTTGCAGTAGTCTAGTGTGAGGGATTATGACAGGGGAAACGCTGTTGCAGTAGTCTAGTGTGAGGGGTTATGACAGGGGAAAACGCTGTTGCAGTAGTCTAGTGTGAGGGGTTATGACAGGGGAAACGCTGTTGCAGTGGTCTAGTGTGAGGGGTTATAACAGGGGAAACACTGTTGCAGTAGTCTAGTGTGAGAGGTTATAACAGGGGAAACGCTGTTGCAGTAATCTAGTGTGAGGGATTATGGCATGGGAAACACTGTTGCAGTAGTCTAGTGTGAGGGATTATGGCATGGGAAACACTGTTGCAGTAGTCTAGTGTGAGGGGTTATGACAGGGGAAACGCTGTTGCAGAAGTCTAGTGTGAGGGGTTATGACAGGTGAAACGCTGTTGCAGTAGTCTAGTGTGAGGGATTATGGCATGGGAAACACTGTTGCAGTAGTCTAGTGTGAGGGGTTATGACAGGGGAAACGCTGTTGCAGTAGTCTAGTGTGAGGGGTTATGACAGGGGAAACGCTGTTGCAGTAGTCTAGTGTGAGGGGTTATGACAGGTGAAATGCTGTTGCAGTAGTCTAGTGTGAGGGGTTTTAACAGGTGAAACGCTGTTGCAGTAGTCTAGTGTGAGGGGTTATGACAGGTGAAACACTGTTGCAGTAGTCTAGTGTGAGGGATTATGACAGGGGAAACGCTGTTGCAGTAGTCTAGTGTGAGGGATTATGACAGGGGAAACGCTGTTGCAGTAGTCTAGTGTGAGGGGTTAAGACAGGGGAAACGCTGTTGCAGTAGTCTAGTGTGAGGGGTTATAACAGGGGAAACGCTGTTGCAGTAGTCTAGTGTGAGAGGTTATGACAGGGGAAACGCTGTTGCAGTAGTCTAGTGTGAGGGGTTATGACAGGGGAAACACTGTTGCAGTAGTCTAGTGTGAGGGGTTATGACAGGGGAAACGCTGTTGCAGTAGTCTAGTGTGAGGGGTTATAACAGAGGAAACGCTGTTGCAGTAGTCTAGTGTGAGGGTTTATGGCAGGTGAAACGCTGTTGCAGTAGTCTAGTGTGAGGGATTATGGCATGGGAAACACTGTTGCAGTAGTCTAGTGTGAGGGATTATGGCATGGGAAACACTGTTGCAGTAGTCTAGTGTGAGGGGTTATGACAGGGGAAACGCTGTTGCAGAAGTCTAGTGTGAGGGGTTATGACAGGTGAAACGCTGTTGCAGTAGTCTAGTGTGAGGGATTATGGCATGGGAAACACTGTTGCAGTAGTCTAGTGTGAGGGGTTATGACAGGGGAAACGCTGTTGCAGTAGTCTAGTGTGAGGGGTTATGACAGGGGAAACGCTGTTGCAGTAGTCTAGTGTGAGGGGTTATGACAGGTGAAATGCTGTTGCAGTAGTCTAGTGTGAGGGGTTTTAACAGGTGAAACACTGTTGCAGTAGTCTAGTGTGAGGGGTTATGACAGGTGAAACACTGTTGCAGTAGTCTAGTGTGAGGGGTTTTAACAGGTGAAACACTGTTGCAGTAGTCTAGTGTGAGGGGTTATGACAGGTGAAACACTGTTGCGGTAGTCTAGTGTGAGGGGTTATGACAGGTGAAACACTGTTGCAGTAGTCTAGTGTGAGGGATTATGACAGGGGAAACGATGTTGCAGTAGTCTAGTGTGAGGGGTTATGACAGGGGAAAACTCTGTTGCAGTAGTCTAGTGTGAGGGATTATGACAGGGGAATCGCTGTTGCAGCAGTCTAGTGTGAGGGTTTATAACAGGGGAAACGCTGTTGCAGCAGTCTAGTGTGAGGGTTTATAACAGGGGAAACGCTGTTGCAGTAGTCTAGTGTGAGGGGTTTTAAAAGGTGAAACACTGTTGCAGTAGTCTAGTGTGAGGGGTTATGACAGGGGAAACGCTGTTGCAGTAGTCTAGTGTGAGGGGTTATGACAGGGGAAACGCTGTTGCAGTAGTCTAGTGTGAGGGGTTATGACAGGGGAAACACTGTTGCAGTAGTCTAGTGTGAGGGGTTATGACAGGGGAAACGCTGTTGCAGTAGTCTAGTGTGAGGGGTTATGACAGGTGAAACGCTGTTGCAGTAGTCTAGTGTGAGGGGTTTTAACAGGTGAAACGCTGTTGCAGTAGTCTAGTGTGAGGGGTTATGACAGGGGAAACACTGTTGCAGTAGTCTAGTGTGAGGGGTTATGACAGGGGAAACACTGTTGCAGTAGTCTAGTGTGAGGGATTATGACAGGGGAAGCACTGTTGCAGTAGTCTAGTGTGAGGGGTTATGACAGGGGAAACGCTGTTGCAGTAGTCTAGTGTGAGGGGTTATGACAGGGGAAACTCTGTTGCAGTAGTCTAGTGTGAGGGGTTATGACAGGTGAAACGCTGTTACAGGTAGCTGAGTCAAATATATTATCATCCAATAAAATTAACCGTTACTCTCTCACGGGAATTCCACTAACAGTCCATATGTAGCCAAACGTAGCTGCTGCACATTCCGCTATCTCGGAATTTGGTAAATGGTAAAGAATATTTTTAAAAGTAAGGCCGCATCTCACAACTCGATGAAACCTTCACTCTTGCGCAGACATTTAGAAACATAACATGCAATTTGGAGTAAAAAAAATGTAAGCGAGAATTAAGACAACTTTCGAGTAATGAGACATGTATATAAGCAACAGATACCATTAATAAGAAGGGCTAGAAGCGTCTTATATGGGGTGCTACAGAGTGGCTAGGACAGGCAAGCCCCATACTATTTGGTAGGACTTAATTCTTCCTGCTGCAACGGATATGGCTTTGGGAAAAGAACAACAAAACTATACAGACAATGTCTTCATCAAACAACAGTTTCACGACGAATCAGTGACATGGCAGGATATGTTTTGAAACAATTACTGCTTCGCATACAAGCCAGTGAATTCTATGCGTTACAGCTGGATGAGTCAACAGACGTGGCGGGCCTGGCACAGCTCCTGGTATATGTCCGTTATGTTTATGGGGGTCAATTAAGGAAGACATCCTCTTCTGCAAACCCCTGGAAACCAGGACAACAGGAGAGGATATTTTAAAGTACTGGAAAGGTTTGTGACATCAAATGGACTTTGGTGGTCAAGATGTGTTGGTATCTGTGCTGATGGCGCAAAAGCCATGACAGGGAGACATAGTGGAGTGGTGACGCGCGTGTAAGCAGTTGCTCCCAACGCCACTTGGGTACACTGCAGCATCCACCAAGAGGCTCTTGCTGCCAAGGGAATGCCTGACAGCTTGAAAGACGTTTTGGACACTACAGTGAAAATGGTTAGCTTTCCTAAAGCAAGGCCCCTGAACTCTCGTGTATTTTCTGCATTATGCAATGATATGGGCAGCGACCATGTAACGCTTTTACAACATACAGAAAGAAGTGTGCTGGTTATCGTATCAAACGTATTGACACGTTTTTTTTTAAATTGAAAGACGAGCTTAAAGTTTTCTTTACTGACCATAATTTTCACTTGTCTGACCGCTTGCATGATGATGAGTTTCTCACACAACTGGCCTATCTGGGTGATGTTTTTTCTCAGCTGAATGATCTGAATCTAGGATTACAGGGACTCTCTTCACTCTCTTCAATGTGCGGGACAAAATTAAGGCTATGATTAAAAAGTTGGAGCTCTTCTCTGTCTGCATTAACAAGGACAACACACAGGTCTTTCCATCATTGTATGATTTTTTGTGTGCAAATGAACTCAAGTTTACGGACAATGTCAAATGTGATATAGTGAAGCACATGAGTGAGTTGGGTGCGCAATTACGCAGGTACTTTCCCGAAATGGATGACACAAACAACTGGATTCCTTATCCCTTTCATGCCCTCCCTCCAGTCCACTTACCAATATCTGAACAAGAGAGCCTCATTGAAATTGCAACAAGTGGTTCTCTGAAAATTGTATTTAATCAGAAGCCACTGCCAGATTTCTGGATTGGGCTGCGCTCAGAGTATCCTGCCTTGGCAAATCGCGCTGTTAAGACACTGATGCCCTTTGCAACCACGTACCTATGTAAGAGTGGATTCTCTGCCCTCACTTGCATGTAAACGAAATACAGGCACAGACTGTGTGTGGAAAATTATTTAAGACTGAGACTCTCTTCAATAACATTGCAGAGTTATGTGCATCCTTTCAAGCACACCCTTCTCATTAACCTGTGGTGAGTTATTCACAATTTTCGATTAACAAATAAGGTTTTATATGTAAGATGGTTAAATAAAGAGCAAAAATATTGATTATTATTATTTGTGCCATGATCCTATAAGAGCTCTTTTTCACTTCCCACGAGCCGGGTTGTGACAAAAACTCACACTCTGTCACGCCCTGATCTTAGAGATCCTGTTTATGTCTCTATTTCGGTTTGGTTAGGGTGTGAGTTGGGGTGGGTATTCTACATTCTATTATTTGTATTTCTATGTTTTGGCCGGGTATGGTTTTCAATCAGGGACAGCTGTCTATCGTTGTCTCTGATTGAGAACCATACTTAGGTAGCCCTTTTTTCCACCTGTCTTTGTGGGAAGTTGACTTTGTTTATGGCACATAGCCTTTAGCTTCACGGTTTGTTTTGTATTGTTTATTGTTTTTGTCGGCATTTCCAATAATAAAGGAATATGTACGCTCACCACGCTGCACCTTGGTCCTCTTCATTCAACAGCCGTGACACACTCATTCTTATGTTTAATAAATGTATTATATAGTGTGTGTGTGGCAGGCTTACAATGATGGCAAAAAACAACATTTGAGAGTGCGCTGACCCTGGTGCTAGAGGGAGTAAGCAGCTGGAGGTTGAATGTTTGAAAGGGTAAGGGACTATAAAAAGATTGGGAACCACTGATCTAGTATAAAGTGTTGTACCAGTTTAAGTGGTCTATGGTAGAGGAAAATTTCTGAAATGCTATAAAGGCAAAATGTACCTTTTCTAAAAGCATGCATTTGTACCTGTGGACTATATGTAAGAAAGGTACTATCTGAGGTATGAACTGGGGTACAATTACGGCCCTATAACTGAAGTCAGAAAGGTCCTACCTTACAAGGTACCACTACAGTAACAAATCTTAACCTGTTTCTAAGAGTGTATTCTATTCTATGTACCCTGCAACTCTGGACATGTAACAGTCAGTAGAGCTTGTATTAAACATCTCTGTCTCTTCCCAGTACTATAACCCTTATCTAACCTATGTCAACTGTTAAAGAGGCCGAACTGACACCTCCTCTCTGCATGCAGCCACAGGGGAGAGACGGTCCATTTGAGGTGAAACATTTCAGTCCACTCAGTGTATCAGTTCCAATCAATACTAATGTGTGGATGTTCCCACACTGACAGCCCAGTACCCACAGGAGCATGTAGTGTGCTAGGCTGTTGGCTGGGCTCATGGTGGTGGGTTGGAGGTGTAAGAAGAGGAGAGAACTGCTGTGTTGTTGGCTGATTTCTCGAAAAATCGTTTGACACAAACACCACAGAACACACAGCCTGCCCTCCCTGGCATCACACACACACATGCACGCACACACCAACAGACTGGTGTAGAATGGTCATCGTGGAAAAACACAGAGACTATGTCCACAGCTTTTACAGCTACTGTACTGGCTGTGTCAATATAGAGACTGCTCTGTTTTCTCTGAGTGTCAATTCAAACAGAATGTGGAGAGTGTGGAGAGACAGAGAGATGGAGAAGAATAGGGGGGGAAGAGGCAAGGAAGGAGGGAGGGGGCGGGACAGAGAGGAGAGCAACACATGGAATTGAGCCATTTAGATTTGATAAAAATCCATCACACTAGAGGCTTGTTTATGTCTGCATGGAGGAGGAGAGGAGGATGGATGGATGACGAAAAGAGGACGGAAGGAAGGAGTGATGGAGGGAGACATTGCAGAGCTTTAGGGGAAAACAGGGAGAAATATGTTGAAATGGTAGCAAGGAAATGGAGGAAAAACTCATCAGGGATGCATATGGTGTGGCTAAATGACAAACAAGAGAAAGAAAAAGAGAGAGAGATAACATGAAAGAGAGCAAGAAAGAAGGGAGAGAGAGAGAGAGAGAGAGAGAAAGAAAGGTTGAAAAGAGAAAATAGAGAAAATGGCTAGAGAGAGAGAGAAAGAGAAAAAGAGGGAGAGAAAGATAGAGAGCGAAAGGAGGAAGATGAGGAATAGACACTAACCCATTCCAGTGGCCTCTCCACAGGCGAGCACAATCCCGTCTCTGTGATGCCATCCTGGGTAGGAGCAGAGAGAGATCCTGGAGCTCCCTCCTCAGAATACCAATAGGGTAGCTATTATCAGCTCACAGACACACACACACTGGCACTGAAGAGGAAAACACCAGACACACACACACACACACACACACACACACACACACACACACACACACACACACACACACACACACACACACACACACACACACACACACACACACACACACACACACACACACACACACACACACACAGTCAGGTCTGAGGTCGACACATTAATATCAACTCTCACAAACCTTTATCTAATTTCTGTCTTTATTTTTCTTTGTCTCTCTCCATGACCCCCCTTCTCTTGCTCTCTTTCTCTGCCTCTCTCTCTCTCTATGAAAGTAATTACAGCATTAGACAAGCCTGAAAAAAACATCAAAATATACTGCGACACACACACATATGTACACTCACCGTGTATACCATTTACACAATCCCAATGTAACGCAGCAGTCCCAATGACGATGCCGGCCGTATGTTGCAGTTGCAGTCTGTTCCGGGTAGAATGATGTTAAACAGGAATAAGCACCCTGTTATCATCCGTTCCCCCTCTTTCTGGATTTTTCTCCTCTCCTCCGTCTGATGCCCAGATAAGAGGATGAAAGACCAGACTCACTTCTCTTTTCTCTCCGTAGTGTCCATTCTCTTATTCTCCTTAATTCATTGGTTAGTTCAAGGTTATCTTTATCCCTGCTACCAGTGTACATTGCTGTGATTCCATGACACTCGACTGAAAACTGCATTTACTAACTCACCCTCTCTCTCTCTTGCGCTTTCCTTGCAAGATTGTATCCCCGTACCTTCTCAGCTCTCTCTCCAATCCAATCAGCACGGCCTCCCTCCCTCTGTCCCTCCCTCTGTCCCTCCCTCTGTCCCTCCCTCTGTCCCTCACTCTGCTCCCTCCTACTCTGTTGCCTCCCCCTCCTTCTTATCACCCACTCCCTCTCTCTCTGTTTCTCTCTCGGGTTTTCTAAAATACAAATATCAACTGCCCCCGTCTCTATCAGTCTTGGAGATAAGCATTTGAAAAAAATGGAAAGAGAAAATCAACATGTGAACACACACACACACACACACACACACACACACACACACACACACACACACACACACACACACACACACACACACACACACACACACACACACACACACACACACACACACACACACACACACACACACTCTGCTACATGCTCAAGGAGACAAACACAATTACAGGACCTCAGAGTAAAACTCAGAGTAAACACACAGGCACAGATAGCTTACATCTCAACAAACACAGATGAAGATACACACACACGGTTGAACAAACACATACATTTATGCCCCACCCGACACACAGAACAGAGCAGCTCGCCTGTGGCAGCATCCTGACACTTCAGAGGGGAAGAGGGAACTCCTCATAACTATTTATGTATAACTTCCAGACAGACACCCCCACCAGACAGACAGTCACATGAGGAACACTCCACAACATGACAGCCACACTCCCACCAGACAGACAGTCACATGAGGAATACTCCACAACATGACAGCCACACTCCCACCAGACAGACAGTCACATGAGGAACACTCCACAACATGACAGCCACACTCCCACCAGACAGACAGTCACATGAGGAATACTCCACAACATGACAGCCACACTCCCACCAGACAGTCACATGAGGAATACTCCACAACATGACAGCCACACTCCCACCAGACAGACAGTCACATGAGGAACACTCCACAACATGACAGCCACACTCCCACCAGACAGTCACATGAGGAATACTCCACAACATGACAGCCACACTCCCACCAGACAGTCACATGAGGAACACTCCACAACATGACAGCCACACTCCCACCAGACAGACAGTCACATGAGGAATACTCCACAACATGACAGCCACACTCCCACCAGACAGACAGTCACATGAGGAATACTCCACAACATGACAGCCACACTCCCACCAGACAGACAGTCATGAGGAACACTCCACAACATGACAGCCACACTCCCACCAGACAGACAATCACATGAAGAACACTCCACAACATGACAGCCACACTCCCACCAGACAGACAGTCATGAGGAACACTCCACAACATGACAGCCACACTCCCACCAGACAGACAGTCACATGAGGAACACTCCACAACATGACAGCCACACTCCCACCAGACAGACAGTCACATGAGGAACACTCCACAACATGACAGCCACACTCCCACCAGACAGACAGTCACATGAGGAACACTCCACAACATGACAGCCACACTCCCACCAGACAGACAGTCACATGAGGAACACTCCACAACATGACAGCCACACTCCCACCAGACAGACAGTCACATGAGGAACACTCCACAACATGACAGCCACACTCCCACCAGACAGTCACATGAGGAATACTCCACAACATGACAGCCACACTCCCACCAGACAGTCACATGAGGAATACTCCACAACATGACAGCCACACTCCCACCAGACAGACAGTCACATGAGGAACACTCCACAACATGACAGCCACACTCCCACCAGACAGTCACATGAGGAATACTCCACAACATGACAGCCACACTCCCACCAGACAGTCACATGAGGAACACTCCACAACATGACAGCCACACTCCCACCAGACAGACAGTCACATGAGGAATACTCCACAACATGACAGCCACACTCCCACCAGACAGACAGTCACATGAGGAATACTCCACAACATGACAGCCACACTCCCACCAGACAGACAGTCATGAGGAACACTCCACAACATGACAGCCACACTCCCACCAGACAGACAATCACATGAAGAACACTCCACAACATGACAGCCACACTCCCACCAGACAGACAGTCATGAGGAACACTCCACAACATGACAGCCACACTCCCACCAGACAGACAGTCACATGAGGAACACTCCACAACATGACAGCCACACTCCCACCAGACAGACAGTCACATGAGGAACACTCCACAACATGACAGCCACACTCCCACCAGACAGACAGTCACATGAGGAACACTCCACAACATGACAGCCACACTCCCACCAGACAGACAGTCACATGAGGAACACTCCACAACATGACAGCCACACTCCCACCAGACAGACAGTCACATGAGGAACACTCCACAACATGACAGCCACACTCCCACCAGACAGACAGTCACAGGAGGAACACTCCACAACATGACAGCCACACTCCCACCAGACAGACAGTCACATGAGGAACACTCCACAACATGACAGCCACACTCCCACCAGACAGACAGTCACATGAGGAATACTCCACAACATGACAACCACACTCCCACCAGACAGACAGTCACATGAGGAACACTCCACAACATGACAGCCACACTCCCACCAGACAGACAGTCACATGAGGAACACTCCACAACATGACAGCCACACTCCCACCAGACAGACAGTCACATGAGGAACACTCCACAACATGACAGCCACACTCCCACCAGACAGTCACATGAGGAATACTCCACAACATGACAGCCACACTCCCACCAGACAGTCACATGAGGAACACTCCACAACATGACAGCCACACTCCCACCAGACAGACAGTCACATGAGGAATACTCCACAACATGACAGCCACACTCCCACCAGACAGACAGTCACATGAGGAATACTCCACAACATGACAGCCACACTCCCACCAGACAGACAATCACATGAAGAACACTCCACAACATGACAGCCACACTCCCACCAGACAGACAGTCATGAGGAACACTCCACAACATGACAGCCACACTCCCACCAGACAGACAGTCACATGAGGAATACTCCACAACATGACAGCCACACTCCCATCAGACAGACAGTCACATGAGGAACACTCCACAACATGACAGCCACACTCCCACCAGACAGACAGTCACATGAGGAACACTCCACAAAATGACAGCCACACTCCCACCAGACAGACAGTCACAAGAGGAACACTCCACAACATGACAGCCACACTCCCACCAGACAGACAGTCACAAGAGGAACACTCCACAACATGACAGCCACACTCCCACCAGACAGACAGTCATGAGGAACACTCCACAACATGACAGCCACACTCCCACCAGACAGACAGTCACATGAGGAACACTCCACAACATGACAGCCACACTCCCACCAGACAGACAGTCACATGAGGAACACTCCACAACATGACAGCCACACTCCCACCAGACAGACAGTCATGAGGAACACTCCACAACATGACAGCCACACTCCCACCAGACAGACAGTCACATGAGGAATACTCCACAACATGACAGCCACACTCCCACCAGACAGACAGTCACATGAGGAACACTCCACAACATGACAGCCACACTCCCACCAGACAGACAGTCACATGAGGAACACTCCACAACATGACAGCCACACTCCCACCAGACAGACAGTCACAAGAGGAACACTCCACAACATGACAGCCACACTCCCACCAGACAGACAGTCATGAGGAACACTCCACAACATGACAGCCACACTCCCACCAGACAGACAGTCACATGAGGAACACTCCACAACATGACAGCCACACTCCCACCAGACAGACAGTCACATGAGGAACACTCCACAACATGACAGCCACACTCCCACCAGACAGACAGTCACATGAGGAACACTCCACAACATGACAGCCACACTCCCACCAGACAGACAGTCACATGAGGAACACTCCACAACATGACAGCCACACTCCCACCAGACAGACAGCCATGAGGAACACTCCACAACATGACAGCCACACTCCCACCAGACAGACAGCCATGAGGAACACTCCACAACATGACAGCCACACTCCCACCAGACAGACAGGACACTCCCACCAGACAGACAGTCACATGAGGAACACCCCACAACATGACAGCCACACTCCCACCAGACAGACAGTCACATGAGGAACACTCCACAACATGACAGCCACACTCCCACCAGACAGACAGGACACTCCCACCAGACAGACAGTCACATGAGGAACACTCCACAACATGACAGCCACACTCCCACCAGACAGACAGTCACATGAGGAACACTCCACAACATGACAGCCACACTCCCACCAGACAGACAGTCACATGAGGAACACTCCACAACATGACAGCCACACTCCCACCAGACAGACAGCCATGAGGAACACTCCACAACATGACAGCCACACTCCCACCAGACAGACAGGACACTCCCACCAGACAGACAGTCACATGAGGAACACTCCACAACATGACAGCCACACTCCCACCAGACAGACAGCCATGAGGAACACTCCACAACATGACAGCCACACTCCCACCAGACAGACAGGACACTCCCACCAGACAGACAGTCACATGAGGAACACCCCACAACATGACAGCCACACTCCCACCAGACAGACAGGACACTCCCAGCAGACAGACAGTCACATGAGGAACACTCCACAACATGACAGCCACACTCCCACCAGACAGACAGTCACATGAGGAACACTCCACAACATGACAGCCACACTCCCACCAGACAGACAGTCACATGAGGAACACTCCACAACATGACAGCCACACTCCCACCAGACAGACAGCCATGAGGAACACTCCACAACATGACAGCCACACTCCCACCAGACAGACAGCCATGAGGAACACTCCACAACATGACAGCCACACTCCCACCAGACAGACAGGACACTCCCACCAGACAGACAGTCACATGAGGAACACCCCACAACATGACAGCCACACTCCCACCAGACAGACAGGACACTCCCACCAGACAGACAGGACACTCCCACCAGACAGACAGTCACATGAGGAACACCCCACAACATGACAGCCACACTCCCACCAGACAGACAGGACACTCCCACCAGACAGACAGTCACATGAGGAACACTCCACAACATGACAGCCACACTCCCACCAGACAGACAGTCACATGAGGAACACTCCACAACATGACAGCCACACTCCCACCAGACAGACAGTCACATGAGGAACACTCCACAACATGACAGCCACACTCCCACCAGACAGACAGCCATGAGGAACACTCCACAACATGACAGCCACACTCCCACCAGACAGACAGCCATGAGGAACACTCCACAACATGACAGCCACACTCCCACCAGACAGACAGGACACTCCCACCAGACAGACAGTCACATGAGGAACACCCCACAACATGACAGCCACACTCCCACCAGACAGACAGGACACTCCCACCAGACAGACAGGACACTCCCACCAGACAGACAGTCACATGAGGAACACCCCACAACATTAAAAAAATGTATTTAACCTTTATTTAACCTTTATTTAACCAGGAAAAGCCCATTGAGACCCAGAGTCTCTTTTTCAAGGGAGACCTGGACAAGAAGGCAGGAACAATCAATAAAAATGTTTTATTTATTTTATTTAACCTTTATTTAAGTAAGCAAGTCAGTTAGGCAAGCCTAAAAAAAAGCATTTACACTCCTCCATAACAGTCTCCCATCAATATTGCGTCTGGTGCACAAGAAGAGAAGGCAGTCTTGCCTAATACTGTGAATGTCCTGGGGACTTTAAAAGTAGCAACCACCTAGCAGACCAGGTATGGTAACTGCTGGTGGTGAAGGAGACCAGAGTACAGAGGTAAAGAGGGAGTTTACCCAAAAGGGCTTTGTAGATGAACACATACAAATGTAGCTTTCTGCGCATATAAAGTGAGGTACACTTGGCATTTGTAATAAAGCGCAAGGTTGCATGATAAACAGAGTCCAGTCTCTGTAAGATGGAGGAGGTTACATGATAAACAGAGTCCAGTCTCTGTAAGACGGAGGAGGTTACATGATAAACAGAGTCCAGTCTCTGTAAGACGGAGGAGGATGCATGATAAACAGAGTCCAGTCTCTGTAAGACGGAGGAGGCAGCATGATAAACAGAGTCCAGTCTCTGTAAGACGGAGGAGGCAGCATGATAAACAGAGTCCAGTCTCTGTAAGACGGAGGAGGCAGCATGATAAACAGAGTCCAGTCTCTGTAAGATGGAGGAGGCTGCATGATAAACAGAGTCCAGTCTCTGTAAGACGGAGGAGGTTACATGATAAACAGAGTCCAGTCTCTGTAAGACGGAGGAGGCAGCATGATAAACAGAGTCCAGTCTCTGTAAGATGGAGGAGATTGCATGATAAACAGAGTCCAGTCTCTGTAAGACGGAGGAGGTTACATGATAAACAGAGTCCAGTCTCTGTAAGACGGAGGAGGTTGCATGATAAACAGAGTCCAGTCTCTGTAAGACGGAGGAGGCTGCATGATAAACAGAGTCCAGTCTCTGTAAGACGGAGGAGGTTACATGATAAACAGAGTCCAGTCTCTGTAAGACGGAGGAGGCAGCATGATAAACAGAGTCCAGTCTCTGTAAGACAGAGGAGGTTGCATGATAAACAGAGTCCAGTCTCTGTAAGACGGAGGAGGTTACATGATAAACAGAGTCCAGTCTCTGTAAGACGGAGGAGGTTGCATGATAAACAGAGTCCAGTCTCTGTAAGACGGAGGAGGTTGCATGATAAACAGAGTCCAGTCTCTGTAAGACGGAGGAGGTTGCATGATAAACAGAGTCCAGTCTCTGTAAGACGGAGGAGGTTACATGATAAACAGAGTCCAGTCTCTGTAAGACGGAGGAGGTTGCATGATAAACAGAGTCCAGTCTCTATAAGACAGAGGAGGTTACATGATAAACAGAGTCCAGTCTCTGTAAGACGGAGGAGGTTACATGATAAACAGAGTCCAGTCTCTGTAAGACGGAGGAGGTTGCATGATAAACAGAGTCCAGTCTCTATAAGACAGAGGAGGTTGCATGATAAACAGAGTCCAGTCTCTATAAGACAGAGGAGGTTGCATATACAACAAGTCACCATAATCAATTACAGAGAGAAAAGTGGCCTGAACAAGTTTCTTTCTAGCCTTAAGCGGGAAGCGAGCCTTATTACGAAAATAAAAACTACATTTCAATTTACGAACTTGACGGCCACGCTCCCAACAGACAGACAGTCACGGGGAACACTCCATAACATGACGGCCACCATCCCACCAGACAGGACAATCCCAACAGAAACTCATATTCCTCTGCTCCTCTCACATATTCCAGATCCACCACGTATTCATCCACTATGTGTGACATCACAACTCTTTCACATAGCGGTTGTCATGTTGTCCTCTCTCCTCTCTTTTAACTCATTAGTATTCAAATTGTCACACCGTCCCAGTCATTTTGTCCATTGACCCTATGTCAGTATGACTTCTGCTGCCCTGCCAGAGTGACTGAATGTCTCTCTCATCTTATTTGTCCAGTTGTCCACTCCCCTCTCCCATAATGATATATCCTGCCTCGTCCCCATGTCTCTGGCACTGCATGTGTGTCACATTTTTCCAAACCCCTTTCCCATGTTTGCTATCAATTCTCCACATACAGTTGAAGTCGGAAGTTTACATACACCTTAGCAAAATACATTTAAACTCAGTTTTTCACAATTCCTAACATTTAATCAGAGTAAAAATTCCATTTCAGAATAATAGTAGAGAGAATTATTTATTTCAGCTTTTATTTCTTTCATCACATTCCCAATGGGTCAGAAGTTTACATACACTCAATTAGTATTTGGTAGCATTGCCTTTAAATTGTTTAACTTGGGTCAAAAGTTTCAGGTAGCCTCCCACAAGCTTCCCACAATAAGTTGGGTGAATTTTGGCCCATTCCTCCTGACAGAGCTGGTGTAACTGAGTCAGGTTTGTAGGCCTCCTTGTTCACACACGCTTTTTCAGTTCTGCCCACACATTTTCTATAGGATTGAGGTCAAGGCTTTGTGATGGCCACTCCAATACCTTGACTTTGTTGTCCTTAAACCATTTTCCACAACTTTGGAAGTATGCTTGGGGTCATTGTCCATTTGGAAGACCCATTTGCAACCAAGCTTTAACTTCCTGACTGATGTCTTGAGATGTTGCTTCAAAATATCCACATAATTGTCCTGCCTCATGATGCCATTTATTTTGTGAAGTGCACCAGTCCCTCCTGCAGCAAAACACCCCCACAACATGATGCTGCTACAGTCTGGCTTTTTTATGGCGGTTTTGGAGCAGTGGCTTCTTCCTTGCTGAGCGGCCTTTCAGGTTATGTCGATATAGGACTCATTTTACTGTGGATATAGATACTTTTGTACCTGTTTCCTCCAGCATCTTCACAAGGTCCTTTGCTGTTTTTCTGGGATTGATTTGCACTTTTCGCACCAAAGTACATTCATCTCTAGGTGACAGAACGCGTCTCCTTCCTGAGCGGTATGACAGCTATGTGGTCCCATGGTGTTTATACTTGCGCACTATTGTTTGTACAGATGAACGTGGTACCTTCAGGCGTTTGGAATTTGCTCCCAAGGATGAACCAGACTTGTGGAGGTCTACAATTATTTTTCTGGCTGATATATTTTGATTTTCCCATGATGTCAAGCAAATAGGCACTGAGTTTGAAGGTAGGCCTTGAAATACACCCACAAGTACACTTCCAATTGACTCAAATGATGTCAATTAGCCAATCAGAAGCTTCTAAAGCCATGACATCATTTTCTGGAATTTTCCAAGCCATTTAAAGGCACAGTCAACTTAGTGTATGTAAACTTCTGACCCACTGGAATTGAGATACAGTTAATTATAAGTGAAATAATCCGTCTGTAAACAATTGTTGGAAAAATTACTTGTGTCATGCACAAAGTAGATGTCCTGACTGACTTGCCAAAACTATAGTTGTTAACAAGAAATTTGTGGAGTGGTTGATAAACGAGTTTTAATGACTCCAACCTAAGTGTATGTAAACTTCCGACTTCAACTGTACATTCATTAGGTTGTCCTGTCCTGCTTTCTCATTGTCATGTCAAGATGTCCTACCCCTCTCTTACATTTGGTGTCATCTTCATTCCATGTTGACCAATCATATGGTCTATGTCATTATTCCATCATGTTGTGCTAACCCGTTTCTCATAGTGTAGGTGTCCTGCCCTCTGTCGCTCATACTGGAGAACAGCACTGAAATGTTTGCTTTGATTTTTATCTCTGCTTTTTATTTTCACTTTGCATTTAGTAAAATATTAGCCAAGTGTTGATTGACCTTTGAAAAGGTTAATGGGCAAACAGCACAGTATCACATATTACTCATGTTTGGAGTTGTCAGTGTGTGTCTATTCCCAGAGCCACAATGTCCATGTCGGTGACCCATAGCTACGGCCTACAGAAAGAAGTCTTCTCAGTCCTCTGTCTCTCCCATTCAATCACATCCATAACTATACCGCCCCCACTGCCCTGGCCCCTGTGCTGCTTAGCAGAGGTGCTTGGGGTGCCTCACTGTGTCTGTGTCTGTGTGTGTGTGTGTGTGTGCATCAGTGTCTGATAAGTCCAGTCCTGAACATACTGTTTGCTGTAGTTAAGAGTATTTTTTGCATATACACCTGACCAAAATATTTCATGCTCTCTTTCTCCCCTGCCTTTCTCTGATGTCTACTCTGTCCTCTCTAGCTCTCCCTCCCTCTTTCCCTCCATCCCTATATCTCTCCCTCATACACCAATATGCATTCAACAGCTGCTCTCTCTCTGATCTCTAGCCCAAACCCCACCCCCTCGTTCACACATTTATACACACTGTTTTTACCGAACAAATACGTACAACACACATGTACACTCGTACATTCCTCGAGGGTTAGAGCACAGATGCACAGTCATACACAGACAAACACACCATACAATTAAACACACACATAGTTCTACACACTGCTGCAGCAGGTGAGGAGTGGCCAGCGTTAGCAGCATTCGATCCTTTGAGTGGTATCCGGGTGTTCCCCTGCCACGTTCCTTTCCTCCCCTCTTTTCTCACTGCACTATATGGTTCCCATGTTAACCATTGCCTGGACAGCATGCAACAGGGGAGGGAGAACGAATGGATGGAGAAAGGGTGAGAAAGAGAGGAGGAACAGAGAGAGGGAGAGAATTGACATTCAAATGGAGCACTGCGCATCACTCGTGGAATAATAATTAGCTGCTCAGTATTCTAGTCACATATCCACCGCTATCAATGAGAGAGAGAGAGAGAGGGAGGAGAGACAGAAGAGAGGGGCAGGGCAGAGGGAGGGGGAAGAAACAGACACAGGGAGAAACAAGGTGAACAAAAGGGGGAGGGATAAAAGGGGAAAGAGAAGAGGAGATGGAGGACAAAAAAGAGAAGCATGGTGGCACGAGCTGGAGAGGCAGATGCTCGTACACTGCAGAACACATACACACAGTGCAGTCACGCATACAAATACACACACACACTGCAGCACAAATACACACACACATACAGCGCATAGACATACACTCAAGTCCGAGAAAGACACCTTAAACACTGTATTTTTTTTACTCACACAAGCATCCTAGTCAGACAGAGGGTGAATATGAACACACACACACAAACACACACACACACATTACACACAAGGAGACTACTTTGTCAAAGTCACAGCAGGTACCGCCACCTCAGCAGAGAGAGACAGGGAGAATAGAGAAAGAGAAAGACAAGAGGAGAGAGAGAGAGAAAGAGAGGGGGAGAAAGAAAGAGGGGGAGAGAGAGAAAGAAAGAGGGGGAGAGAAAGAGAGAAAAAGAAAGAAAGAAGGGGGAGAAAGAGAGACAGAAAGGGGGGAGAGAAAGAGAGAGAGAAAGAGAGAAAGAGGGGGGAGAGAGAGAGAGAGATAGAGAGAGAGAAAAGAAAAAGGGGCAGAGAGAAAGAGAAATAAAGAAAGAGGGGGGAGAGAGAGAGAGAGAGAGAGAGAGAGAGAGAGAGAGAGAGAGAGAGAGAGAGAGAGAAAAGAAAGAGGGGGAGAGAAAGATAAAGAGAGAGAGAGAGAGAGAGAGAGAGAGAGAGAGAGAGAGAGAGAGAGAGAGAGAGAGAGAGAGAGAAAAGAAAGAGGGGGAGAGAGAGAGAGAGAGAGAGAGAGAGAGAGAGAGAGAGAAAGAGAAAGAAAGAGGGCGAGAGAGAAAGAGCAAGAAAAAAGGAAGGAGAGCATGAAAGAGAAAGAAAACTGAGGTAAATGCAAAAAAGGAAGCATGTCAGATGATAAATGTGTATAACATTAGTTAAATAGGTCAATTATAATAAGATATTTCATAATAAAGGACCAGAGAAATCAGATGAATCAGAAAACACTGTGTGGTGTGTGTAGTCACCCAAAAATACTAAGGACTGCAGGCAGCATGTTGACAGAAATATGAGTTCCTACCCAGACTTAGGCATTATGGAGTAATGAGAACTATACTGTAGTTATTATTACAGCATATGAACTCATCACCAACAGCCAAGAACTCATACTTTATTCATCAGTCTATACTTGACTGAATGTAATTCTAATTAGAGACTATTCAACTCATTGGCAGAATCTTGTTCTAATTCAAATTCTGATCTAATAATGTGTTCTATTTCACTCTGTGATTGATTGATTAATGATATCATTCTAATGTCGTGGGTAAACTTAATTTATCTTAGTGACATTCATTTATCATCATGACACTCATTAACACCATTCACAGTCAGGAATTCATGAGGAAACCCAAGATAATAAAATAAAAACGTTTTTTAAACATTCTCGGTTGTAAAATCACTACAGCAATATTCTAGATGTGATACACTGGCTCTACAGTACGGCATATGGGATAATACATAATCATGTCAATGTCTTCAATGCAATGACAGCAAAGATGGCGACAATGATGCACTTACGTCCTTAACAAAGATAACATCACGTCACCTAAGTAGAGGCTACCTCTTCTCTATTTACCCAGGGTGAATACTATCTTCCTATATCTGTCCCCAGTGCTAAACCCCAAACCCAGGGGCCGCTCCCCTCGCCCTCCACCTGTAATGTCAGCAGGTTCAAGCCCAGCGCTGAACAGGCACATTATCTCTGAGGGTCAAGTATTTCTAGTGTTTATGGATGAAACATAGCTGAGAATTCCAGAGATGTCCAGGGACAGATACTCAATAGGTGCTGTCACATTCACTTCTCACAAGGACAACAATATCCCTTTCCTCATGGGTGGAATTATCTTAATATTTTTCATAATTTCATCATTAATAAAGATTTGTTTTTTTTAAATCAACGTAAATCTGGTGTTTCTATATCAAACTGTTGTTATATTTCAGTATATTGTGATGTATATAAAGTGTCATATTAGCATGCAAACTCAAAATGGAAAACATTTCAACTCTATATCTGACATGGAACAGGTTTCTTTTTTAAGCCAATAACCATGTGTGTGAGGTGTATACTATTATTTCAAAGTAGATTTGTTTAACACTACCAAGAAACACTCTGTGTGACCCTGATTTAGCCCACTGCAGTAGAAGGTTAAGGATGCTAATAATCTCCCCAAACCAAATGCAGTCCGTCCATTGTTTGTGATGCCCTGAGAACAAAATGTTGTGATTCACTTTCAGTTATGCAATTTCTTGCACTCTGATTTTTTTGGCCACCATGATGTTTTAATAAACATATTTATTTAGCATTCAAGCCTCAGTTTTGAATGTATTCTTTTTTTCCTTCAGTGTGCGGGTATCCATCTCTTCTACTGTGATATTTAGGTGACATTTGATTTGACGGTCTGGTTATAATCGAACTATAAACCATGAAGTAACATTTACATTAGTAAACTGTAGTAACAAAACAAACAGGAAACTAAGAACCACCCCTCACTACTATAACCTCCATCCTAGAAAGAAATAACTGGGAGAGGGAGCAAAAAAGGAAAAGCTATAGAAGTATGGTACAGTAGAGGAAAGAGGACTGTCCCTATAGGCACATAACTAATGGCCTCGGTCCCCATAAGTCCACAGGCCAGTATGATTTAGTAGACCTTCTCTCAGAGCGCAGTACTCTCATCATTATACCTTCAACATACAGTATAGAACATATGCCAAGAACATCTACCATCTAATAAATGACTACAGACACAGTAGAGATGAACATGCTGATACAAGGCTACTTAGTCTGCTGGAGATGCATTGATGAATGGCAATGTACATGTACGTGCATTCATCAATAGTGGAGGTTGGTGGGAAATACAGTGAGGTCCAAAAGTATTTGGACAGTGATAGGTTTTTGTTGTTGTTGAAATTATACAATGACTAGGAGGTTAAAGTGCACTGGCGAGTCCCATCTCTTTAGTCAGTGAAAGATGTGTGACAACAAATTCTAACGAAATTTAGCCCACCTGTTTATGGTAATGCCACAATGTTTTTAGCAATCCTCCAGTTGGGTCACATACAGTGAGCTCCAAAAGTATTGGGACAGCGACATGTTTTGGCTCTGTACCCCAGCACTTTGGATTTGACATGATACAATGCCTATGATGTTAAAGTGCAGACTGAATTTGAGGGTATTCATCATTTCGGTTGAACCGTTTAGAAAGAACACCACTTTTTGTATATAGTCCCCCCAATTTAAGGAAGGAAAAGGATTTGGACAAATTGTGCAGCTTGTGACTCTACAACCTTGTTGGATGCGTTTGCAATTCGTTTTGATTTTATTTCAGATTATTTTGTGCCCAATAGAAATGAATGGTAAATAATGTGCTGTGATTTGAGTCAATTTAAGAATACAATATGTTTCTAAACACTTTGTCATTCATGTGGATGCCACCATGATTACAGATAAGCCTGAATGAAAAAGGAATAATGATTAGTGAGAAAGTTACAGATGCACAAAGATCATATCCCCAAGACATGCTAACCTCTCACCAATAACAGGGGAGGTTAGCTTGTTAATATTTTAGTCTTTTAGCAAACGCTTTCAAATCCTATGTGCTGGATTACAGAGTTAAAACAACCAAAATGTGTCACTGTCCAAATACTTGTGGAACTCACTGCTCTCTGAAAAGACTACTGGTTCTTATCTCACCTTAGTGAGGGTCTGTTACATTTTATGAAGACGTTCTCTTCCCATGAAAGTCTGAAAAGAAAGTTTTCATGCTAGGCTCCTATGCTAAAACGGAGGCAATCTCTCTCTCTGTCTGCAACACAATCACCAGCATTTCTCATTTCATGTCATGAAAACAAATCAAGACAGAGTGTTTGTGTGTGAAAACGCTCCAGTCAGCATTCGCTGGGTGTGCAACAGTTATAAACGGCGCTTTAGATTACGATTATGAGCTGCTGCAGCACTGGAAAAGTTCTAGCAAATCAAGCCCTTTTCCATTTAAACACAAATTAGATCATCGTTTTTGATATCTAGCTATCCACTATAGCATAATGATACAGCAATATGATGTGTACTTCCTCATTCAGCTGAGATCATCATAAATCCTCTCCTTCCTTATCATACGAATTACAATATTAACGTAATCTATTCATATTTATGTCATAGACATTATATTAACATTAGTGTTAAATCTATATACGTCAAAACACAGTGACAAACATTGAAACAAATATCCTGTGTAATTACATGACTTGTATGGGGATATCTCATATTGCTGCTCTCCTGAGCTCTGCTTCTGTGACTTGGTGGGTAAATGTGTCAGAAAGTCCATATTGATGATGTCAAGCGAGAGCGTTGTGGATTTACAGTGGGGCACATAAAGGCCATCCTATCTGATGTGTGAGATATTTCAGGGCGAGGACCACGTGTCATCCTCCGTATAAAATGATAGAAGCGTTGGAGAAATGGTGAAAGCTGAAGCCTTTTATTAAAAAGAAAACAGAGGACATTTTATGGGCGACTCAAGTCCAACCCTGCTAAAACTCACTCTAAATAATATTGACGGTACACACTCTGGGAACACTTTTACAATCAGCTTTTCATTCAACTTCTCATTGTAAACAGGATAAATGCTTTACCATACAACTGCTTCACTGGCTTCGCTGTACGATTTCAACATTTAAAATCAATTCTGCTCTTCCAAACTAAGAAGCACCTCTCAAAGCTTAAGGGCCACACATCCGGTCCTTCACTAAACTCTGTCAAAATCAATTCATATATGTAGATCATTCAAGTAAATGAAACAATATTTCGGACCATTTAACAAGAATAGCCCCGGCACTGAAGAAACAGCAAAAACTATACATCTTGATTTAACTCAACACTATTTATTTATTTTTTATTTCACCTTTACTAACTGAAAATCCTACCATCTTTCAGTCTAACTCTGTCTCAGTCTCTAATACATTCTATCACAAACCCTCTCCTTTCTACCCTCTTCCTCCTCTACAGTCTCCTCTATGAGATGGTCTCCTCTAGGATGAACTCTATGGTGTGTGGTACATCCTGTCCCTCTACCACAGTGACTGAGGGGATCTCATGTCCCTCCATGATGGCTGACAGGGAGGGGACAGAGATGGCCTGACCACCCAAGAACACCACCTGGGAGGACCCAGCCTGCCCAGAGAACATAGCCCCAGAGGAGTGCTCTGAGACGGGCACAGCCGGCACCATCACCCCCTCTGTGGTTCCATCCGCCTGAACCAGCAGAATGGTCTGCACCGCCGACTCCCCCTCGCCACCTGACCCCGTCCCTGTAGACAAGAGCACCCTCGCCCCATCCGCCTCTGCATCGTTGGCCGTGGTTCCACCCGTTCCGTCGTCGTGGAGACGGATGTGTTTGTCGAGGTTGGAGCGTGAGCGGAAGGCTGAGGGGCAGTGGTGGCAGGTGTAGGGCGTCTCTCCGCTGTGGATGCGGGCGTGCTCAGTAAGACGGCCGGCCACACTGAAGGCTTTACCACACACCCAGCAGCAGAAGGGCCGCAGGCCGCTGTGGATACGCTCATGGTCCTTGAGGTGGGGCAGCTGGCGGAAACGCTTCCCACATGTAGAACACTGAGAGAGGAGGAGGAGGGGACATGTGGGGGAGAGACAGGGCAGAGAGTGGTGGGAGGAGGGGAGGAGGAGAGAGACATGTGGGGGAGAGACAGGGCAGAGAGTGGGGGAGGGGAGGAGAAGAGAGACATGTGGGGGAGAGACAGGGCAGAGAGTGGGGGAGGGGAGGAGGAGAGAGACATGTGGGGGAGAGACAGGGCAGAGAGTGGGGGAGGGGAGGAGAAGAGAGACATGTAGGGGAGAGACAGGGCAGAGAGTGGGGGAGGGGAGGAGGAGAGAGACATGTGGGGGAGAGACAGGGCAGAGAGTGGGGGAGGGGAGGAGAAGAGAGACATGTGGGGGAGAGACAGGGCAGAGAGTGGGGGAGGGGAGGAGAGAGACATGTGGGGGAGAGACAGGGCAGAGAGTGGGGGAGGGGAGGAGAAGAGAGACATGTGGGGGAGAGACAGGGCAGAGAGTGGGGGAGGGGAGGAGGAGAGAGACATGTGGGGGAGAGACAGGGCAGAGAGTGGGGGAGGGGAGGAGGAGAGAGACATGTGGGGGAGAGACAGGGCAGAGAGTGGGGGAGGGGAGGAGGTGAGAGACATGTGGGGGAGAGACAGGGCAGAGAGTGGGGGAGGGGAGGAGAAGAGAGACATGTGGGGGAGAGACAGGGCAGAGAGTGGGAGGAGGGGAAAGAGTGCAGAAAGGGGAAGAGGAGAGAGTGAAGAGAGGCAGAGAGTGAACGGGAAGAAAGAGGGAGGAGAAGTTGAAGAGGAGGAAGAAGAGTGGAGGGGAGAAGGATGGGTAGGATTGGAAAACATAACGAGAGAACAAGGACAAGAGGAGAAGAGCGGATATTAAAATTCATAGATTTCATATCTTGAAAACTTATGAAAAAATATTTTCTGAAACACTTCTCCAAATTTGTAGACACAGCACTTCTGGCTGAAGAGGCAGAAGAATAGGAGGGGTAGAAAAACAATGTGTGAGAAGAAAGAGAGCGAGAGAGATCTAGGGAGGGCAGAGGACAATGGTAGGTAGAGATAAAGAACAGAAAGAGGGACACAGGGGACAGAACAGAAAAAAAGAAGCTGACAGAACAGAGCTGCACTACTACTGAAGGACATTCATCTTTTCCACACAGCAGTGTTACCTGCCTGTCTGCCAGACTGAATGACCACAGAGACAACGCCTACCATTAGTAGAACCAGAGGGAATCGGCAGGGACATTCTCACCAATACCTTTACAGCTTTGATTACATTGTTATTGAACTATAGAAGCCTGGGGCTGTTCTGCCACAGATTGTGCCACAGTGAGCAGAGAGGCCGGTTGCTCCTGTGTTTAGGGCCTTCCTGCCTTTCCGGGCAGTGCCCAGTGGTGCTGGGTCCCAGAATAGTAACACAGAGGGGAGATGGCAGGTTCTAACTCAGCCCCACTCATTAATCATAGGAAGTGTAGAGGGAGGGAGGACACCAGCGGGCATAATACACTGGGGTGACCACAACCACAGCTTGTATTTTTTAGATGAGATGATTAGATGAGTTTATTAGTATTAGTATACATATTTACAACTGGAACAATGATACATTTCCATTTGGGGGTGGGGCAGGGTGAATGTCCATTGGGGGAGCAGCAGGGGGGAAGTGAGAAGTGAATGAAACAATAATAAAAGTAACCACAGGCAGAACCACGACCAAAGTCTTGTCCAGACGGCCTTTTCTGCTTCTGCTAAAAAATGTGACAATCTAATTGATCCCTTGTAGTAGACTGTGTTTTAAATCACTTCAGAACAAGACACACCATAACGAACGTCAGTCGTGCACAGTAGATAAGCCACCACGCACACACACAAACAATCAATCATCTCCACCTCCCCACCCCCTTACCTCGAAGGGCCTCTCATCGGTGTGGATCCTCATGTGGACGTTGAAGGTGGAGGTGTAGGCAAAGTCCTTCCCACAGATCTGGCAGTGGAACCTCTTGGAGCCGCGGCCCTTCCCCAGAGTCCCCTGGCAGTGGGCCACAATGTGCTCCCCCAGGGCCGAGCTGGAGGCGAAGCGCCGTCTGCAGGGGGACAGAGGGCAGCGCAGGGGGGTCTGACCCGTATGGGACAGCCGATGGAGGTCCAGACCCTCCTGGGTCATACAGCAATGACCACACATATCACACTCCACCTGGAAGGCCGGAGAGAGGGAGGGACACATGTATTGGGAATAACTAGTGAAGCATAGATGAAAGGATCCTACTATTACAGTATCCATGTCTATAAGGTACAGTATCTGTAGAGTAAGATTCTACTATTACAGTATCCATGTCTATAAGGTACAGTATCTGTAGAGTAAGATTCTACTATTACAGTATCCATGTCTATAAGGTACAGTATCTGTAGAGTAAGATTCTACTATTACAGTATCCATGTCTATAAGGTACAGTCTCTGTAGAGTAAGATTCTACTATTACAGTATCTATGTCTATAAGGTACAGTCTCTGTAGAGTAAGATTCTACTATTACAGTATCCATGTCTATAAGGTACAGTCTCTGTAGAGTAAGATTCTACTATTACAGTATCTATGTCTATAAGGTACAGTCTCTGTAGAGTAAGATTCTACTATTACAGTATCTATGTCTATAAGGTACAGTCTCTGTAGAGTAAGATTCTACTATTACAGTATCCATGTCTATAAGGTACAGTATCTGTAGAGTAAGATTCTACTATTACAGTATCCATGTCTATAAGGTACAGTATCTGTAGAGTAAGATTCTACTATTACAGTATCCATGTCTATAAGGTACAGTATCTGTAGAGTAAGATTCTACTATTACAGTATCCATGTCTATAAGGTACAGTATCTGTAGAGTAAGATTCTACTATTACAGTATCCATGTCTATAAGGTACAGTATCTGTAGAGTAAGATTCTACTATTACAGTATCCATGTCTATAAGGTACAGTATCTGTAGAGTAAGATTCTACTATTACAGTATCCATGTCTATAAGGTACAGTATCTGTAGAGTAAGATTCTACTATTACAGTATCCATGTCTATAAGGTACAGTATCTGTAGAGTAAGATCCTACTATTACAGTATCTATGTCTATACAGTGCCTTCACATATTCACACCCGTTGACTTTTTCCACATTTTGTTGTGTTACAAAGTGGAATTAAAATGGATATAATTGCATTTTTTTGTCAACGATCTACACTAAATACTCTGTCAAAGTGGAAGAAACATTTGAACATTTGTAAAAAAAAATAATAATAATAATAATAATATGAAAAACGAATATATCTTGATTAGATAAGTATTCAACACCCTGAGTCAATACATGTTAGAATCACCTTTGGCAGCGATTACAGCTGTGACTCTTTCTGGGTAAGTCTCGAAGACCTTTCCACACTTGGATTGTGCAGCATTTGCCCATTATTCTTTTCAAAAATTATTCAAGCTCTGTCAAGTTGGTTGTTGATCATTGCTAGACAACCATTTTCAGGTTTTGCCATATATCTTGAAACAGATTTAAGTCAAAACTAACTCAGCCACTCAGGAATATTCACTTCTTGGTAAGCAACTCCATTGTAGATTTGACCTTGTGTTTTAAGGTTACTGTCGTGCTGAAAGATGAATGAATCTCCCAGTGTCTGGTGGAAAGCAGACTGAACTAGGGCTGGGCATGAATAATTGATGTCAAAACGCCATCTTTAACCAAAGATCAATATTTTTTCAAATACTGTAAAACTATTTGGTCAAACTTTTGTCTTGAAACAACGTCAATTTGCTTTGACTGTTCTATGTGTACATGTGCATTTGCACAGTGGCGACCCGTCATTCAGGGCAGGTGGGGCAGAGCCTGTTGAGCTATACAAATAAATTGGTTTGTTTTTTGTTGCCTGTTTTGCATGTTATGTTTGCATTAACACGTGTCACATATCAGTTTGCAAAACAAAGTAAAATCACTTTTAAATTACATTTAAAAAAATGAGTTAATAAAGCCACATACAAACATGGTCTCTTATTTACTTTCTTGAGTAATGCAGCTCCAAAATGCAGGTGTTTCAGCCTAACACAGTGCTTTATGTGTTGGAGGGGCAGCTGGCGGAAAATACAGAGCCTAGGGGTCGGTACTCTTCTCCAGTTGCACCGTGATTGGCTCAGTGTTCTGTCACTCATGGGGACACCACGTCAAGGCAAAATCTACAGGGAGGGCTTGAAAGATCAAGCCCCCTTGGGTGCTGCCGTAGATTTACATTAAAAAGTACCCATCCAAGGCTCAAAGTCATTGGCCACAGATAAAATTACGTCAAATCACGTTATATGACTGATCATGTCAACATCATACTTTCAAAATCTTAGCAAGCTTAACAAGCTAGACAAGCAGTTATCGTCATCAATCACGTCAACCATTTAATGGCAAATCTAATTCAATCATTGTCATATGAAGAGAAATTATAGATAAAACGTATCGGTGTCATCGGCCATTGGACGTAAACATTACACAACAAGTTGGAAATCACAAATTCAACAATGAGTGGTTTGGACGGAATCAGTGGCTAACTGCAAGCGTTGCAAAGCAATCCCTATTTTGCTTCCCCTGCAGGCTATTCCGTGGAGAGGGTGTGTGGTCCAAGTCTGAGTTTAAGGGTCTCTTTCCCAAGCTTAAAAGGATAAACATTCACACGCAACACTATAAGCCAGAAAAGGTTGGAAAAATTGACCATGCTGTTAAGCCAGCGTGACTTCTGCCGCTTTGAACGGAACTGGGAAATCTCAGACTTCATGAGTTCAAGACAATTGGGAACTCTGAAAAAAATGTGCTCCGACTGGGAAAATGCG
This sequence comes from Salvelinus fontinalis, assembly GCF_029448725.1. Lineage (NCBI taxonomy): Eukaryota > Metazoa > Chordata > Actinopteri > Salmoniformes > Salmonidae > Salvelinus > Salvelinus fontinalis. The sequence goes on along the minus strand of NC_074670.1, from coordinate 18,253,712 downwards.
TTTTGAACGGTCAACCAAATCGGAATTCCAAGTCGGGAACTTGGGCTTCTTCCTTCTAGAGCTCCGACCTGAAGATCATTGACGTCATGATTCAACCTTGTTCCCAGTTGTCTTGAAAGCACCATTAATCCAGAGAATGCCAGACTTTGATGACAAAGTTTCATGACAAAACTTGCCCACAAGAAGGATCGCCATGCCACCTTCCTATTCAAGTGAGCACAGCACAACGGAGTCCAAAAATCTCTTGCATGCTGCTGCATATATGATGTAATATGCCTGGGAGATATGTATACTGAAGCTAAGAAAGTAATACTAAGTGTATGCTGTGTAGTAAGCTGTTGGTATCCCATATGCCTCACCCTAATAATTTAGTCCCTTTCACCCTCATAACGTTGCCTAATGTTCTGACTTGGTATTGAAATGTCATCATCGAATATTGTAAGAGCTTTCATCGGCAGGGCTTGAAAACTATTACGGACTACAAAGGGAAACCCAGCCGCGAGCTGCCCAGTGACGCGAGCCTACCAGACAAGCTAAATGCCTTTTATGCTTGCTTCGAGGCAAGCAACACTGAAGCGTGCATGAGAGCACCAGCTGTTCTGGACGACTGTGTGATAATGCTCTCGGTAGCAGATGTGTGCAAGACCTTTAAACAGGTCAACATTCACAAAACCACAGGGCCAGACGGATTACCAGGGCGTGTACTCAAAGCATGCGCGTACCAACTGGCAAGTGTCTTCACGGACATTTTCAACCACTCCCTGACTGAGTCTGTAATACCTACATGTTTCAAGCAGACCACCATAGTCCCTGTGCCCAAGAAAGCGAAGGTAACCTGCCTAAATGATTACCGCCCCATAGCACTCACGTCGGTAGCCATAAAGTGCTTTAAATAGGCTGGTCATGGCTCACATCAACAGCATCCTCCCGGATACCCTAGACCCACTCCAATTCACATACCACCCCAACAGATCCACAGATGACACAATCTCAATCACACTCCACACTGCCCTTTCCCACCTGGACAAAAGGAACACCTATGTGAGAATGCTGTTCATTGACTACAGCTCAGCGTTCAACACCATAGTGCCCACAAAGCTCATCACTAAGCTAAGGACCCTGGGACTAAACACCTCCCTATACAACTGGATCCTGGACTTCCTGGCGGGCCGCCACCAGGTGGTAAGGGTAGGCAACAACACATTCTCTACGCTGATCCTCAACACTGGGGCCCCTCAGGGGTGTGTGCTTAGTCCCCTCCTGTACTCCCTGTTCACCCATTACTGTGTGGCCAAACACGACTCCAACACCGTCATTAAGTTTGCTGACGAAATACAACGATGAGACAGCCTATAGGGAGGAGGTCAGAGGCCTGGCAGTGTGGTGCCAGAAGAACAACCTCTCCCTCAATATGATCAAGACAAAGGAGCTGATTGTGAGCTACAGGAAAAGGCGGGCCGAACAGGCACCCCATTAACATCGACGGGGCTGTAGTGGAGCGAGTCGAGAGTTTCAAGTTCCTTGTTGTTCACATCACCAACGAACTATCATGGTCCAAACACACCAAGACAGTCGTGAAGAGGGCACGACATCACCTTTCCCCTCTCAGGAGACTGAAAAGCTTTGGCATGGGTCCCCAGATGGTCAAAAAGTTATACAGCTGCACCACCGAGAGCATCCTGACCGGTTGCATCACCGCCTGGTATGGTAACTGCTCGGTATCTGACCGTAAGGCGCTACAGAGGGTAGTGCATACGGCCCAGTACATCACTGGGACCAAGTTTCCTGCCATCCAGGAGCTATATACTAGGTAGTGTCAGAGGAAAGCTAAAATAAATTGTCAAAAACTCCACTCACCCAAGTCATAGACTGTTTTCTCTGCAACCGCACGGCAAGCGGTACCGGAGCGTCAAGTCTAGGACCAATAGGCTCCTTAACAGCTTTGAACCCCAAGCCATAAGAGTGCTGAACAATTAATCAAATGGCCACCGGATTATTTACATTGACACCCCCCCATTTGTTTTTTACACTGCTGCTACTCCCTGTTTATTATCTATGCATAGTCACTTCACCCCTACCTACATGTACAAATTACCTCGACTAACCTGTACCCCCGCACATTGACTCGGTAATGGTAACCCCTGTATATAGCCTCGTTACTGTTATTTTATTGTGTTACTTTTTATTATTTTTTTTACTTTAGTTTATTTGGTAAACATTTTCTTAACTCTTTCTTGAACTGCACTGTTGGTTAAGGGCTTGTAAGTAAGCATTTTACGGTAAGGTCTACACGTTTTATTCGGCGCATGTGACAAAAAAAAGTTTGAATTGATATGATCGTCAGCTTATATGCCCCCTTTATTTATGCTACGGTTCTGACTTGGTGTACAGCTAGAATACTGTAAGAACGGCCCAAGTTCTTAATTCTGTCACTATACATTTCAAAAGTGCTGAACAAATAGGTGTTATATTGACTATGTCAGTCTTAGCTCGCTCATTTAATGTCTTAATCTAAATTATGGATTGCCTCTTATGCGCTCATCATTCCCTTATGCCATAGTTTGTACATCTCAATTGAGAGTAGAAAACACATTTGTTTAAGAAGTCAGTAATATCAGCTATGTTTTTTTTAAAAGGCAGTCAATGATAAATGAGGCTGAATGAACTGTTTCACTGCCAGACAAGGCTCATCTGATAAAGATTGGTAAGGAGTCACTCCATGGTGTTGAAAAGAAAGCTCTGCTGTTGGGACAGCTTTATGTAGGCCCTAACTGTGTGTGGGCACCGTATTTTCATCAAACTCATTAAGTATAGGCCTCCTCACCAAACAGATGTCCTGGACATAACTCATCCCCATGCAGTGTTCAATGTAGTATTGTTAATCAATTTAGAAAATTCAAAGGAACAGGCATAATACACAAAATCCAACGTCTGTATATCAAAAAGAAGACAGATTTTGGTTTCAACTTGAATGTACCCGTTTCAAAATGTAACCGTTTCAAATTATCACTGAGAATAACTGCTCACTATTCTGTTATATATTATTCTGTTATATTACATAATGTTTTTTTTCTATAAAATAGGTGTCTTGACTGTGATAAGAGCGTCTTGTCTGCTAAATTAACAAAACTAGGCTATGCCATTGCACAGCCATAGGCTTCTTCAAGCAAGCACCACATTGCTGAGGTTACTACCTTTTTGAAGATTGTGTTCCACAATATAATATAACCTGATGATATTACAGTTTCAATAAATTCATCTTAAATTGCACTTGTTTTTTTATTGACTGGATATGTCACGTTCTGACCTTAGTTCCTTTGTTATGTCTTTATTTTAGTTTGGTCAGGGCGTGAGTTGGGGTGGGCATTCTATGTTGTTTTTCTATGTTTTGTTCTGTTGGTAGATTTATGTGTTGGGCCTAGTATGGTTCTCAATCAGAGGCAGGTGTCAGTCGTTGTCGCTGATTGGGAGCCATATTTAGGTAGCCTATTTTTCATTGTGTTTTGTGGGTGATTATTTTCTGTTCTGTGTTTTGTTTCACCGTACAGGAGTGTTCGTTTGTTGTTTTATTGTTGTTCAGTGTCCATTATTCGTATTAAAACAATATGGACACTTCCCACGCTGCGCATTGGTCCTCCTCTTCTTCCAACCACGACAAGCGTAACAGGATATTTATATACAGTGGGGAGAACAACTATTTGACACACTGTCGATTTTGCAGGTTTTCCTACTATCAAAGCATGTAGAGGTCTGTAATTGTTATCATAGGTACACTTCAACTGTGAGAGACGGAATCTAAAAATCCAGAAAATCACATTGTATGATTTTTAAGTAATTCATTTGCATTTTATTGCATAAAATGCAATTGGGGTTGTACTCATCCTTCTTCTTCCTCCAAACACAGTGAGTGGAGTTTAGACCAAAAAGTTATATTTTTGTCTCATCAGACCACATGACCCATTCCTCCCCTGGATCATCCAGATGGTCATTGGCAAACTTCAGACGGGCCTGGACATGCGCTGGCTTGAGCAGGGGGACCTTGCGTGCACTGCAGGATTTTAATCCATGACGGCGTAGTGTGTTACTAATGGTTTTCTTTGAGACTGTGGTCCCGGCTCTCTTCAGGTCATTGACCAGGTCCTGCCGTGTAGTTCTGGGCTGATCCCTCACCTTCCTCATGATCATTGATGCCCCACGAGGTGAGATCTTGCATGGAGCCCCAGACCGAAGGTGATTGACCGTCATCTTGAACTTCTTCCATTTTCTAATAATTGCGCCAACAGTTGTTGCCTTCTCACCAAGCTGCTTGCCTATTGTCCTGTAGCCCATCCCAGCCTTGTGCAGGTCTACAATTTTATACCTGATGTCCTTACACAGCTCTCTGGTCTTGGCCATTGTGGAGAGGTTGGAGTCTGTTTGATTGAGTGTGTGGACAGGTGTCTTTTATACAGGTAACGAGTTCAAACAGGTGCAGTTAATACAGGTAATGAGTGGAGAACAGGAGGGCTTCTTAAAGAAAACCTAACAGGTCTGTGAGAGCTGGAATTCTTACTGGTTGGTAGGTGATCAAATACTTATGTCATGCAATAAAATGCATATTAATTACTTAAAAATCATACAATGTGATTCTCTGGATTTTTGTTTTAGATTCCGTCTCTCACAGTTGAAGTGTACCTATGATAAAAATTACAGACCTCTACATGCTTTGTAAGTAGGAAAACCTGCAAAATCGGCAGTGCATCAAATACTTGTTCTCCCCACTGTATATATATATATATATATATAAATACACACACACACACACACACACACACACACACACACAGAAATGCATACATACATACACAGTTGAAGTCGGAAGTATGCATACAGTTGAAGTCGGAAGTTTACTTACGTTTAGCCAAATACATTTAAAATAAGTTTCACAATTCCTAACATTTAATTGTATTAAAAATTCCCTGTCTAAGGTCAGTTAGGATCACCAATTAATTTAATAAACATTTATTTTTACTGCTCTAATTACATTGGTAACCAGTTTATAATAGCAATAAGACACCTTATTGCTTCAATTATACAACCGATGGGTCTTATCCTGAATGCTGACAGGTTAAAACCACATTCCAGCCGGAGTCTATTCTACAAGTTACCACCGGCTAAATCTATGATACTATTCCAGTAGCCATGTAAGGTACAACTAGAGTAGAGTAGGATCCTACTATTACAGTAGCCATATATATTAGAGGTCGACCGATTACAATCGGCATGGCCGAATAATTAGGGCCGATTTCAAGTTTTCATAACAATAGGTAATCGTCATTTTTGGATGCCGATCATGGCCGATTAAATTTCATTCCACGAGGAAACTGCGTGGCAGGCTGACCACCTGTTACACGAGTGCAGCAAGGAGCCAGGGTAAGTTGCTAGCTAGCATTAAGCTTATCTTATAAAAAACAATCTTCACATAATCACTAGTTAACTACACATAGTTGATGATATTACTTGGTTCCAAATACCAAGTCATGTTTTGCAGAGGGGTCAAATACATATTTCCCTCATTAAAATGCAAATCAATTTAGAACATTTTTGACATCCTGGATTTTGTTGTTGTTATTCTGTCTCTCACTGTTCAAATAAACCTACCATTAAAATTATAGACTGATCATTTCTTTGTCAGTGGGCAAACGTACAAAATCAGCAGGGGATCAAATACTTTTTCCCCTCACTGTATATAAGGTATTATACTATTACAGTAGCCATATATAAACTCAGCAAAAAAATAAACGTCCTCTCACTGTCGACAGCGTTTATTTTCAGCAAATTTAACATGTGTAAATATTTGTATGAACATCAGATTCAATCAAAAGTATCAGTCAGTATCTGGTGTGGCCACCAGCTGCATTAAGTACTGCACTGCATCTCCTCTTCGTGAACTGCACCAGATTTGCCAGTTCTTGCTGTGAAGTGTTACCCCACTCTTCCACCAAGGCACCTGCACGTTCCCGGACATTTCTGGGGGGAATGGCCCTAGCCCTCACCCTCCGATCCAACAGGTCCCAGACGTGCTCAATGGTATTGAGATCTGGGCTCTTCGCTGGTCATGGCAGAACACGGACATTCCTGTCTTGCAGGAAATCACACACAGAATGAGCAGAATGGCTGGTGGCATTGTCATGCCCGAGGGCCATGTCAGGATGAGCCTGCAGGAAGGTTACCACATGAGGGAGGAGGATGTCTTCCCTGTAACGCACAGTGTTGAGACTGCCTGCAAAGACAACAAGCTCAGTCCAATGATGCTGTGACACACCGCCCCAGACCATGACGGACCCTCCACCTCCAAATCGATCCCGCTCCAGAATACAGGCCTCGGTGTAACGCTCATTCCTTCGACGATAAACGCGAATCCGACCATCACCCCTGGTGAGACAAAACCGCGACTCGTCAGTAAACAGCACTATTTGCCTACAAGCCCTCAGTCCAGCCTCTCTCAGCCTATTGCGGACAGTCTGAGCACTGATGGAGGGATTGTGCGTTCCTGGTGTAACTCGAGCAGTTGTGGTTGCCATCCGGTACCTGTCCCGCAGGTGTGATGTTCGGATGTACCGATCCTGTGCAGGTGTTGTTACACGTGGTCTGCCACTGCGAGGACGATCAACTGTCTGTCCTGTCTCCCTGTAGCGCTGTCTTAGGCGTCTCACAGTACAGACATTGCAATTTATTGCCCTGGCCACATCTGTAGTCCTCATGCCTCCTTGCAGCATGCCTAAGGCACGTTCACACAGATGAGCAGGGACCGTGGGCATCTTTCTTTTGGTGTTTTTCAGAGTCAGTAGAAAGGCCTCTTTAGTGTCCTAAGTTTTCATAACTGTGACCTTAATTGCCTACCGTCTGTAAGCTGTTAGTGTCTTCATGACCGTTCCACAGGTGCATGTTCATTAATTGTTTATGGTTCATTGAACAAGCATGGGAAACAGTGTTTAAACCCTTTACAATGAAGATCTGTGAAGTTATTTGGATTTTTACGAATTATCGTTGAAAGACAGTCCTGAAAAAGGGACGTTTCTTTTTTTGCTGAGTTTATAAGGTATTCTTCTATTACAGTAGCCATTTATATAAGGAATAACTAGTATAGAGTAGGCGGCCAGTGTACCTGTCCCATGGAGCGTCCCCGTCCCTGTCCACGGCCACGGCCCACAGTCTTGTCCTCCACTGAGCTGGTACAGCGCTGCAGATGGATGTCCAACACTGACTGGTTCAAGAACTGGGAGGAACAGTGGGGGCACAACACTGGCTCCTTATCTGGGGAGATGGGGTGGGCAGAATGAGTTAATTACTTACTGGTTTGTGTTTATCACATTCCAAACAGTGTTTCGAGAGTGTACATGAAATCAATTGAAATACACTAAACATGGAAAGGACAGGGATGTATGGATTGAGTGGGTATTTAGACAGTCACAGGCCCTGGTCACAGGCCCCTCCTGTCACTACCCACCAAAACACACACTGGGTTCACACTGGGTTACAGGGTATTCTATCTGTATTGTCATCACTCAGTATAGGCTACAGTATGTGGCTTAAGGTAACTTATTTATAGACACACAGACACATGCACTACTGTTGACAGTCTGGATATTGGTAAACACACTCAGGCTCTCTGTCTGCTTCTGTGAAGCTAAAGGAGCAAAAGAAGAGGAGAGAAAACGAGAGAAGATGCTGAGCTTTGATATTTCCCCATCTTAGCCGCCGGCATCTACAGTTACCACGGCAACTCCAACCCAGCGGAATCCTCCCTCTCGGCTAGAGCGTTCACCAGCCTCCCCTGAGGAGCCCTCCGTTGAAACATTTAATAAGGATCCTCTCCATCAATAGAGCATTAACTAATAATCAATGGATCAATTCCAACCAATCACATCTCTCTCTCTCTCTCTCTCTCTCTCTCTCTCTCTCTCTGAGGTGCACTTATCTCTGACCCCACTGCACCGATGCTGTCAGCGGCAGCCATGTTGACTTGACGCCAGACCTGATTAAGATCAGCAGATATTTTGACCCATTAATTGGTGGGGTCAATTCGATAGACCAGAATTGGAGGATCCTCCATCATCTTTTAAATCCCCAGTTTGGGAACATTTAGGCTTCCCAGTGGATTACAGGGGTGATGGATAGAGTTGTGGATAAAACGGTAGCACTAAGTCGCCACGCTCAACGAGAATAGCCTATGTAGCTAACAACACTTCAATTATGTTGACACATTTACAGCAACACCACCAGTGGGCCCCAGTATACCAGAGTAAGATGGAAACGCAAAGAAACTACACAACATCGTCTTCCCTCTGCATTCAAGTAGCCCTTGGCAGCTGATTCTGAACAAGCCAAATAAATTACAAGAGCGATAAGTAGGCTATGTTTATACTTTTTACAGTCTGGTTTAGAACAGCGGGTATGTGCCCATTCCCGGTAGTTTAGAATAGGGCTTTTTAGCACCTTGTGAAAGTGCTCAAGTCACGTTACAAACTTCGCTGTTGCACCCATTTCAACAAACAGGTAGTACCCGCTCTACATGGGCAAACCAAAGTCGAAGATTTCAATGAATTGGCCAATGCACCGTATTGCGCTTATAGTGACAGCCCATCACATTACCCCGGAGTGGGAGATGTACGGTGCTACAGACACGACCCCTTTATTACAGTCCACATCTGGCACTGAAGGAGGCAATGACATGGTGTGTTCATAACCAAGTGGGAAGTGACATACAACTGGGAATAATCCACTTGAACGGCACTCAAACAGGTAATTACTAGTGGGAAACTGGTCTATTATCCTGAGCATCCACTTCTCCCACCATGGTGACCTCTGACGTCACCTACTATAGGAAATGACCTCTATAACAGCATTTTCGGCAGTTAAATGCAACAACAAAACTTTATTTATAAAAAGCAAACTATTGTGTGTTTTTTTTAAACTATAATTTGTTTACAAGCATTATAGCTCTACTTTTAGTTTATGGTTGACACAGCTTGTTGGCCATTAGCCAATCCGCGTTTCTCAACGAGTTCAACTCACATGAACGCATCCAACTGGTATTTACGACTTCACATCTGGCGAAGTCCCACCTCCTACATGGTTACAAACGCAGCATCTGAGTGGAAACTTGAGGCCCAACATAACAATCTGGTCACAATAGACAATGCAAGGAACATTGTGAATGGCATCTTGTGAATTGTGAATGGCATCTCATTTTCCTTCCGAATGGTGACCCCAAAACTGCATGGGTTTGGTGAACCATTAAACCCCTAATTACTACTAAGGCGCAAGGATTACTTCTGCATACTTAACATGGAAATCAGCTCCATCATTAGCAGCTTCACTAATTCACGGCCCACACATACACTAGTGCACACTACATATTTGATTTATTTGATTTAACCTTTATTTAACCATGAAGGCCTCATTGAGATTATAAATCTCTTTTTCAAGAGCGTCCTGGCCAAGATAGGCAGCACCAAGTCATTACACAATTACAGACAGACAACATGAAAGACTACAGATAATCTAGTAAAAAAAAATCATAAAACAGCAAAATAAAAACATTGACAGGTTAGGGAATCAGCCTCAAAATCATTCAGCAATGATTTAAAAACACCAATCGGGACAAGTTCTTCCAGTTTAAAAGTATTTTGTAAGGCGTTCCAACCCAATGGCGCAAAGTACATAAAAGCCCTTTTACCAAATTCAGTTTGGACATTTGGAACAGTTAGCAGGATAAAGTCCTGCGAACGGAGAGTACTCACCACATTTCTGAACAATAAAAATGGCCAAATAAAATGGTAGTAAACCCAAAATAGCTTTGTAAATAAAAGTATACCAGTGACTGAGCCTACGAGTGACTAGAGAAGGCCAGCCAACCCTGGTATATAAAGTGCAGTGGTGACAAAGGGTTTTGCAGTTTAAAATAAATCTCAATGCTCCATGGTAAAGGGTGTCAATTGATCTCAAACACTGAGCGGAAGCATTCATATATAAAATTTCCCCATAGTCTAGTAAAGGCATAAATGTAGCTGATACTAGCCTCCTTCTGGCTTCAAAAGAAAAACAGGCCTTATTCCTAAAATAAAATCCCAACTTCAGCTTAGATTTTCTTGTAAATTGTTGAATATGAAATTTAAAAGAGAGGCCGTTATCAATTACAATTCCAAGATATTTATGAGGTTACAGTCTTAATCTCATTGCCCTGACAGGTAGTAATAGGTAGTAATAATTCTTGCTTTAGAAAACACCATTAGTTTAGTTATGTCAGTATTGAGGATAATCTTCAATTGACACAAGGTATGTTGAACAGTATAAAAAGCAGTTTGCAAGTTCTGGAAAGCTTTGTGTGAGATGACAACAATAAATAACAGTATCATCAGCATAAAAGTGAAGTTGTGCATTTTGCACATTTCTGTCTAAATTATTTATATAAAATAGTGAATACGTGGGGACCAAGTACAGAGCCCTGGGGTACACCATTACAGACAGACAATTTAACAGACATGAGCCAATCAAATTGAGTGCACTGAGTTCTATCAGACAGATAGTTAGCAAACCATGCAACTGCATGCTCTGAAAGACCTACGCTCGACAATCTCTGCCTCGGTATTACAATCACTACTGTCCTTATAATCTAATTCATTATGATCTAAAAGGCAAAACTGATCCTAGATCAGCACTCCTACTCAGACGCTTTATGGATACAGGCACTGGTCTCTCTTTCTCACCCAGTGCTTATCAGACACACAGGGCAGCTGAGAGGAGAGGGGAGGAACTACCTTGGTGAATGAGGGAGTGCAGGTCCAGCTCCTTCCTGCGTTTGAAGGCCTCTCCACAGACAGAGCAGGGGAATGGGTGACTGGTGTGGAGCAGTCTGATGGACAGAACACAATGAACGGAAGAGAAAAGGAAAAGAAGTGTAAACAACAACTAATGTTAATAATACACTTCTGAATAAATTACTACAGAAAAATAATACAAATGTTTTGGGGGTTTTTTCAGAGCAAAAATGAGAGGGATAAAAACAAAAAGCTATAAAAGACGAGGGCTTTAATACAGTACTGCAATGAGCAATATGTTTTTCTTGGAAGCTGAGAAAGAAATAAAGCTGTGAGGAAAAGGGACAAAAGGAGCACCACCATCATCAACACTATGGGCAGCAGCTCACTGGTACTAATAACACTGCAGTGTGTCATTTGTAGATGCATGTAAGCCACGCTTCAAGGGCCCACTGTAATCCTCATCCACACAGAGGAGGAATAACACACACAACCACATGCTGGCTATCACCTTAGTGTCACAGTATTAGGATTACCTCCAGACCTGAGTGCTTAACCGTGTTGTTAAGCCTTTTAAGGTTCAATACGGAGTCATTAGGTGTGTCATATAATACAATGGCTGCAGATAAACGGGTGGTTTCAGTGTGTGATGAGATATGAGAGCCTATGTTTATCCGTTCCATAATGGCAGGATATAGCCCGGGGGGAGGAGAGGAAGGACAACCCCTGGGATGTATTTAACTGGCTGGATCAGTGTTGTGTTTGATCACTACTGCAGTGTTTCCCAGCCCTGGTCCTCCAGTACCCCCAACAGTACACAGCTTCGTTGTAGCCCTTGACAAACACACCTTATTCAACTCTTTGAAGGCTTGATGATTAGTTGACAAGTTGAATCAGGTGTGTTTGTCCAGGGTTACAATAAAAATAAACAAATAAAAATGTTGGGGGTACTGGAGGACCAGGGTTGGGAAACTGCAGTAGTGGATATCAGGTTGGTGGAAGAGTTCACCTAAACACATTGCTTCAGCAGTGGAGGTATTCAACTCTTAACTACAGTCCTGCAGTGTCAAGGTTTTATTCTAGCCCAGCATTAAAACCCTCAGATTCCACTAATCATCCCTGGCTAGCAGGTGTTTTAGTGCTCGCCACTAGCCAATGCATTACAAGCAGCTGAGTCAATGGCCTTGGCAACGATAATGTTCGTCACACTGTTCTAGATGGTCTGTGTGGGCATCAGGCCAGATAAAGAAATAATGATTATGAACTGCTGAAAAATGCATTGTGTTCTACGTATAATTCATGACTGATGATAGTGGATTTGTAAAGTACTTAACCCCATCGTTTAATATTAGATGGTAAACATAGTGTGTGCTGTGGACCACTTACAGCCCTATATAAACTGTCTGGCCGGTCATCCCTCTGCACAGGGCTGACAATAGGAATCAATATTTTAGGCCAAGATGACCCTGAGAATTAAAGCTTCAGTCCAGGTTGTCTCTTCACACCCCGCAGTGTTCGCTAATGAGAGGGGGTGTAGAGATACGGACTGTACCCGGCAGAGACGCTGGGACTTCCTGCTTCGCCCCAACTACACATTGACATGCAGTTCAAGGGTAACGTTCCATTCACTCCATGATCACGCCCTCCTATTGATCCCCGGATCATTTCTCCTGCCTCACCTCCTCCCTCCCCGCATCCCCCACCTCTAGTTCCTCAGCCTGTCTGTCTCCATCGCTTTCTCGTCCTACCCTTTATTGTTATCTTAATTTACCGCCGCCCGCCTGTCAATCATCGCTGGCGAGGGCTCAAGGGCACTGAGGCATCTCTGTCTCTATGTTAACAACTCTGTCTAAATCCCCTCACTGTGTAGGAACAGGGTCCGGCCTGTGTAGGAACAGGGTCCGGCCTGTGGGTCCTGTGTGTAGGAACTGGGTCCGGCCTGTGTAGGAACTGGGTCCGGCCTGTGTAGGAACTGGGCCCGGCCTGTGTAGGAACTGGGCCCGGCCTGTGTAGGAACTGGGTCCGGCCTGTGTAGGAACAGGGTCCGGCCTGTGTAGGAACAGGGTCCGGCCTGTGTAGGAACAGGGTCTGGCCTGTGTTTGGGTTATGTGTAGCACATCTCCTGTTCTCAGTCCAGTCTTATGCTCTACTGTCACTGTAAATACAGTACCGTCGTGTGTTTGTTTCTCCCTGTAAAACAAGCAGGGTCCAATCAAGGTAACTTACACATTGAAATGCGTCCCCTGTGTTCTGTGAAACAGGCCTTTGGGGTTGATTTCAACCTGCACATTTAATTGAGTCCCAGCCCAGTCACACCCGTACCTGTGCTCCTGCAGCTGTTGGTCAGTCTGGAAGCGAGCAGTGCAGTTGGGACAGGCGAACAGCTGGCTTTCTCCATCCTCCCCCTCTGGTGTCCTCTTCTGCAGGGATGTCATTGACACAGCACAACATCAGGGGAGACAACTAACAGCCTGTCTCAATGTTAACGTAGAGACAAATAGCATTCCTGAATTTCTCCGATCCTAGAGAGCCTCAGTGTGTAAAGATATTTGTTCCAGCCCAGCATCAACACACCCGATTGGGCTGGAGCAAAACCCTGTCCACACTGTGGCTCTCCAGGACTGTCTGTGGTGTGTTCAGAGATGTTCTCAGGGGATTGTAAGACATTCTAAAAACAATCAGGTAATCCAGGGCTGTGTCCCAAATGCCTCCGCATTCCCTACATATTGAACTACTTTTGACCAGAGCCCGATGGGGACCCGAGCCCGATGGGGACCCGAGCCCGATGGGGACCCGAGCCCGATGGGGACCCGAGCCCGATGGGGACCCGAGCCCGATGGGGACCAGAGCCCGATGGGGACCAGAGCCCGATGGGGACCCGAGCCCGATGGGGACCCGAGCCCGATGGGGGCCCTGGTCAAAAGTAGTGCGCCACATAGGGAATAGTGTACTATAGGGTGCAGTGACTCCCCCCGTGCCTGACCTTCCATCGGGACCTGCGGCGGCGGGATTTGGGCTGGCTGTGGGTGAGGCCGTGCCTCTTCAAGACGCCCGGCTGGGAGAAGCGCTTGCCACACACGGAGCAGGGGAAAGGTTTGGTGCCCATGTGGGTCAGGCTGTGGCGCAGCAGGTTGGGAGAGGACGCAAACGACTTCTGACACACCTGAATTAACCAAGAAGAAGAACGAGGATGAATTTGATTGACGGAAGCCCAGTACAACATAGCTATTTCACATAGCACAAGAGCACTAAGATTGTCACATAGATTAAACAGAAAAATAAACATTAAGTATATAATAGGAAGCTACTCCTAACTAACTCCTGCTACTTGTTGATACACAACTAGTTTCAGTCATTAACATCAATATTTCACAGCATTTTCAATAAAACACATGTCCAGTCTAGCAGTACCTTGCAGGTGAAGAGCTTCTCTCCGGTGTGGCTGAAGACGTGAGCGCGGAGGAACCCCCTGCGTGTGAAGGTCTGGCCACAGTGGGGGCAGACGTGGGGGAGAGGGGTGCGTGACCAGTCCTGCATCAGCTTGGCTGGAGGAGGGAGGTTGGTGTCTGGTTGTTCCCCCACTACAGTCTTCTCATCCTGCTCTTCCTTAAGGATGACTGGATTCACCTCTTTACCTTGGTCTTTGTTCTCTGCCCAATGAGGAGAGAGCATGGTCAGAAACTAGCGACGTTCTGTCAAAATAACCTTAAACAATAGTGAAACTTAGCAATATTCAGTATGGATTGGAATCAGTTATGATTCCAGGCACCCTTACAGCAGAGTTAAGTCTTCCCATTGAGTTGAACCCAGCTGCCATTGGGTTGAACCCAGCTGCCATTGGGTTGAACCCAGCTGCCATTGGGTTGAACCTACCTTTGAGATAGTTGATGCTGCGTATCCTGATAGCAGGTATTTTTGCCGGTGAGCCTGATGCAGCACTGGACGAGGCGGCAGGGGGGGACAGCATCCTCTTGGGGGCGCGGGGGCTTCCCTGGGGGGCCGCGGCTGCTCCTGCCCCAGTCCCTGGTTCCCCACGGTGCTGGCGTCGGTGGTAAAGGTACTGTGTGGTGTTCATGAAGCTCTGGTTACACTGGGAACAGTGGTGGAGGGGCTCGTTCAGGCCGTGCTTGTCCCTACGGTGGGCACTGAGCTCTGGCTCTTTACTGAAGCTGGCTCCACACTGGGCACACAGGAAACTCTGGCCCTGGACCACCTTGGGCACCTGAACCAGAGCAGAGGTAGAGACAGTGGAAGTAGAGGGGGTTCCATCCTGGTTCTGCTCCTCAGTTCCATTGTTCTGGGAATCAACCACCCCCACAGTCTCCTCTTTAGACTCTTCCACCATCTCTTCCACCACCTCTTGCTGCAGTGTTACTATTTTGTAATACTGGTAATCTGCATCCTGCATCTGTCCTCCCTGGGCCTGGGTTTGTGTGACCCCCTCCTTGCCTTTCTCCTTGTGCTGCTTGCGGTGGTAGAGGAAGAGGGTGGTGTTGAGGAAGCTCTCCCCACACACGGTGCAGTGGTGCAGGGCTTCCTTGAGGCCATGCTGGGCCTTACGGTGGGTCACCAGCTCAGACACCATGCCAAAGCTGGAGCCACAGTCCACACACAGCAGGCTGGACGGGGGCTTGAGCTTCTTGGCTGCCTTCATCCTGTAGTAGTAAGACGTCTGCTCCTCCCCAGGGTTATCGGCTGGGGGGTCCTGGGAGGGAACGGGGTCTGGGGGGTCCTGGGAGAGAGCGGGGTCTGGGGGGTCCTGGGAGAGAGCGGGGTCTGGGGGGTCCTGGGAGGGAGCGCGGTCTGGGGGGTCCTGGGAGGGAGCGGGGTCTTGGGGGTCCTGGGAGGGAGCGGGGTCGGGGATGGACTGGCTGTCTGCTGCAGACTGGGCCTCTGTAGATGAATGAGCTGCCTGAGCCTGGATCTCAGAGGCTTTAGATCCATTGGATTCCCCTACGCTCTCTGTTTCTGTTTCTTCCTCTCCTCCTTCCTGCCCTCTGTTGGTGGTGTTTGGCAGATACGTGTGATCCAGGTTGGCTGATGTGTCCTCTGCACTCATCCCATCCTCCTCTTTCTCTGCTGGCAGCTCAGACTTCACTACATCCTGCTGTTGCTGGGTTTGTTGTGCCCTCTCCTGAGTCCTTACTCTCCCTCTACCCCTTCCTTTCCCTCTACCCCTTCCTCTCCCTCTACCCCTTCCTCTCCCTCTACCTGTTCCTCTGCCCCCTCCTCCTTCTTGGTCATCCGGTGAGTTTGGTTCATACAGTTCATCTGGACCCAAGTCCACCTCCACTTCAGCCTGACCCTGCTTCCCCCCTCCCTCTGGGGCCAGTTCTGATCCATATTCAGAGCCAGTCTCTTCTGGTCCTGGTTGTGGTTGGGTGGGTCCTGCCTTGGTCTGCAGACACTGACCATGTTTGCGGTGCTGCTGCCAAAGGATCAGAGAGTGGAACAGGGCGTCACAGTCGCCACACTGGTACAGGATCTTAGGCGTGTCTCCTGAGGAGGGCTTCTTTGGGCTAGCCATGGCCAGACCTGGTGCACCAGAGCTGAGCAGCAGAGACGAGAAACTGGCCTTGGTCTGAGGGGCAGGCGATGGAGCAATGGGCTCGGTATACACCTGTTGCTGGAGAGAGAGAAAGAAAAAGAGAATGTGAGAAAAGAAGACAAAACAGAAGCTGACCAGTCTGGACAACAATGAGTGAACGAAAACGTCAATATGTTTTGGTGTCAAATTGAAAGAACTCGTTTCCATGGCAGTACTGGATAGCAATACCATCACAGACAACCAGGTATCTTAGCAGTTATAGGGTTGGGCCAGTAACAGAAATGTCGCTGGTTTGAATACCTGAGCCGACAAGGTAAAAAGACTAATTTGGTTGCCATACTACTATGGCTGACCCTGTAAAAGAACACATTTCTCTGGACCTACGTGGTGTGTGACAATATTTTTGTTGTTGAAAAAGTCCATAGTCAATTGAAACAGGAACAGTGTTTTTGTCAGGCAGATGAGGGATGACAATAGAGGAATATAGTAATAGAGTATTCAGAGGACAGAGGGGTCAATGAGAGCAGACAGAGCAGTCTTTAGATCAACAGAGCCGGGGAGGGAGGGTTTCTCTGAGGGGAGGGGAAGGACTGAGGGGCAGGGTGATGATAAATATCACAGGCCTATCAGTTGAGTTCAGAGGGTCAGTCCGTGGCGTTTGAGAACTGCTCGTTGATCCATTAGGATGATAAGAACCATCAAGGTTAATGATGTGTTCCTTCAGGAGTGTCTTCATTCAAGCAGAGGCACCACTGTGGCTCATTCTGTTATTAGTAGCCTAGACTGAGTACTACCAGCTTGTTTCTGCTTATGGCAATTTGTTGGAGTCATTGTTAGAATTGAGAAATGCAGAAACATTAAGTATCGTATGTAGAAACAGACTCCTATTATGGATATATTTAAATCTCCATAGTCTTAGTAAATATTTTTTGGTTGCTTGTTTTGATTCCGCAAACAAACTAAATCACTATTACAATACATTTCAGTCATGGCTGATTTATTACGTTTCATAGTAAGTACGCACAACTCAGCGTTTTAGCTCAGTAAGGAAGCTGAGTTATAAAACCGGACTATGTAACTTGAACTGCCGCTGACACTGTTCTTATCCAACATGGCAAAAACAATTACTGCGGACCGCCCGGAGCTCTTGAAATAGTGTCATGTATGTGTGTATTAATATGTTCTTGATGAGAGAGCATTTTCAATGTGACGCTGGTGGTTGAGTCACGTTCTCCTAGAAGGACTTGAGACAGGAAACTGTGTCTACATCCCGTCTCCTAGAAGGACTTGAGACAGGAAACTGTGTCTACATCCCGTCTCCTAGAAGGACTTGAGACAGGAAACTGTGTCTACATCCCGTCTCCTAGAAGGACTAGAGACAGGAAACTGTGTCTACATCCCGTCTCCTAGAAGGACTTGAGACAGGAAACTGTGTCTACATCCCGTCTCCTAGAAGGACTTGAGACAGGAAACTGTGTCTACATCCCAGATAGCATCCTCTTCCTTATAGTTCTCTACTTTTGACCAGGGCCCATAGGCCTGTTTGGTCAGTCAGCCTGGCTAGTGTGTAGAGAGGTATATACCATATAATGAATTGATTTAATTACCGACTCCAAAACTGGACTTCAACTCGGGAAATGCACTAAAATATTACACATGGGTCAACATGTAATTAAAGTAACTGAGGGAGCCCACCTCTTTGCTGAAGTTTATTTTTAATAACACTTAATTTTTTCTCTCTTGGTAAGCAAGATGGGTAATAGGAATGTCATTAAATACATATTACAAAGTGGTTCTACCTTTTCCATCTTCCTTTGTAATGCTAAAAAGCAAAGCTTCTAACTTCCTACTAGGCCTCTTCCATGGCATTCTAGTTCTCTGGATCTGAACAAGTCAAGTTAAAAACCGTTTGGTATAATAGCAGCCTACCTTCATTAGAAATGTAAACACCCAGTTTTATAGCAATGTCGCCTTTAATGTTATACAGAAATTCTGATAATCTAGCTAATGAGGTCTGAATGGTAGTAATAAGGCAGCTGACGGCAGAGCAGGGGCCAGAATGCCATAAGGCACTTAGGTTTTTAGTGTTTCCACAGCTGATTCATCTGTGAGGAGGCCAATGAGCCATCCATCAGGAAGAGGGGTGGAGCTGACTGATTCATCTTTCACGCTCCTTTTCTCTCCCCACTGGCAACTCAAGATGCAATCTACCTGTCACTCATGACATCACGCTTTATGGTTCTGAGCTTGAGGAGACCGTCACCATGGGAAGCTGGGGACACGTTTCGGAGAGCGACGCTGGTAAACGTCCCTCACGGTCGACGGCTCACCGTTTTAAACCTCCGAGCATACTGTAGCTGTCATTACGAGGTAGCGATACAGTGAGAACAAGGACAGTGTCACTCCCTCAAATTACATAGTAACAGAAAAAGTATCTGTACATTGGAATATTATAATTCAATATTTGATGTAGAAAGTAATGTCATCTGTCATATTTGTATTTTATGTATATTATTTGTTTGTTTGTGTACGGTGGTTTTTGAAATATGTGTTCTTGCCCAACTTGAATATTGTATTGTCTATTTTTATCCCCCCAAAATAAACAAAAAACAAGGACAGTGCTGGTCATCTAATTTCCTATTATGACTCAAAGAAAATGGAATGGAATGTTCTCACTCTCATGAACTTTCAAACATGCAGATATTCTGTAGGACTTCTTTGTAGAACTGCCACTTAACGCAGTAGAACATTTGGATGAACTGTATGTCAAAGGAATACGTCTCAGTGAACTGAAAATTCCTAGTTATGCATGTCTTAACAAAGGATCTAATTCCTTTTGTACTTGGTAGAATGCAGTGCAGTTTTGTAGGCTACAGTGCTTATCAGAGTCCAAAACATGTACGCGTCTGCACAGCAGTGTTCTAGACTATTGGACCGTTGGCTTTCATTTTTGAATTCTCAAGCTATTTTTCAACCATCACCACATTCAAACTGGAGCCGCATTGGTTGGGAATTTTGAAGGAGCACGGTCGGGTTGTGCCTCCCCCACAGACGGACCGCTGGACTATCACGGCTCTGCGCGTGTGGACTCTGAATTACGCTTCAGCCTCACAAGGCTCTCCAATTCACATGGGAAGCATTGAGCACAACAATGGCAACACTATGAAATGAATACACTACTGCATTAATAAAGTGTAATATAACAATAATATATGCCATTTAGCAGACGCTTTTATCCTGAACCATTTAGCCTAGATGTGCAAAAGATGAGAGACGTTTAATAAAAAGTTATTTTTTATCAATGTTCTAGACCTAGCCTATTTAGTTTAAATGTCCATGGAGTTTGAAGCTTCCACTATTACCTGAGTCTGTAGGAAGGGGATGGAGACGGGGGTGGGGGCCCCACTCCCCACGTTCTCTGTGGTGCAGGTCAGCTGGTGGGCCAGCACCTCCTCCAGGGTGTCAAACTCTTGGTAGCAGGGGAAGCACATGTACACAGCGGCACTATCCATCGCCATACCTGCCACAGGGAGAGAGAGGAGATCTAGACCAAAACAGTGCATTACTGATTATATTCAATTCAGGTTGGGTGGTCTGTTTTATGTCTGCAAGCAACACATGCAGTCAATTATTAGCCTTCAATATAGCCTAACTAATATGTTATTAACATAACCTAAATGTACCCTATCCCCCCACCGTACAGAGCTGATGCATCCAAATATCATAATATTTAATTGTAGACCGATTGAGAATGTGTTGCATTACCCAATGTATAAATGCTTGCAAGTCCTCATTTAAAATGGGAACGATGTAAAAAGGTTTGATTGACGTCATGTTGTAAACATTGCCCTCTACTGATGGAAATTAGTATCTTCATGTGTGCCTGGGCTTTGGTCAGACAGGAGAGTTGAACTTTCAGACAAAATGGCAGTAGGTAATTGTTATTTTGTTCACGCTTGGTGCTCCTAAAGGTAGAGAATGTGTGTATATGTAACAAAAGCAGTAAAAACAAAAAATTATATTTTTGTCCCCCGAAGAGGGTGGATGGGTTAATAGAAAAATACACTACTGCCCTTTTCGTCCTCATGCTAGCTAGCAGTAGCCACCGCAGCCAATTTGGAATGGCAGTGTCATTCAGTGGACATGCCATTCCATAATGGCTGCGGTGACTACTGCTATCTAGCATGAGCACGAAAGGGACTGTTTTCCTGGAAAACTAACATAATTCCTATCTTCTCGATGGAGCAGTGTGAATAAATGTAAAATTTGGAGTAAAGTAGCATATCCCATCCCTGCATTGAGGTACGTTTTCCGACCCATAACGTGTGCTGGCTCCACAGTGTCTTAATGTAACCATGATTGCGTTCTGACCCCAGTGCAGCTGTGTAAACAAGTGTAATGGTAGAGTATCTTCTGGCAATAATAATATATTTCACAATGGTACGTGATTAGGTCATGATTGTAGGCTACTATACAGCCTTATAATTTCCCCAACAGAACTAGAGAATAACATGCAACACAATACGACAAACAGCTAATACCATTTAGTGGAATTGTGTACTGACATTAAAGTACTGCACATTGCAATACGTTCACACTAACTTGTGCATTTACAGTACAAGTTAGTGAATGGCGCCAAATTAATGCCAAAGGTGATCCAGACAAATCCCGGAGGTCAGCAATTTAGCTGTTTGCTATCTTGTTATAGGGCGGCTGACTCGCTGGTGGCACTGGGAAGTTTAGATTGGGTTTAACTAGCTTAACCAACTAACGTTACTGGTTAGCTGCATGTTTGTAGGAAGATAAATAACATTAGCCTATTATGTATTGACTGACAGCCAGCTAACGTTAGCTGCTAGCTAGCATTTCCGCGAACAAACAATGCAAGCAACGTTATGCTATATTACCACGATTAATATCACCTTAAAACTGTTTGAGCTTTATCAGTACAAGTCAGTTGTCAGGTTAGCTAAACTAATTCACCACTATCTGCCAGTAGTCGCTCTAAAGATATTTTATGTGCTTTGTAAAAACGACGAAGAAGGGTGGCATTCACTTCTTCGGTGGTGTAATGGCGGCTGCCGATTCGATGTATACGTTGGATGTCTCCCCCCGTTGAGACTCCGTGAAAACATAAATCAGTCCCTGAAATGTTGTCCTGGCTGAAGTCACATTCCATCCATAAAAAAACAAAGTCAGATAATTACAAAATAACTCACCGAAAACTGAAGCCGTTATCTCTTGAGGAAACAAGTTGTGTTATTGTTCCAACATGTTAACAAGGCTTGAGCGGATTGGCTGTCTGCTCTCTCGTACGCCGTACACCAATAGCATTCGGCTATACTACACAAAAGAGCGCACTTAGCGTATGACTTTGGTGCAACATGATGGCTGTCTAAAGTCACAAACAGAGCACTTCAATTGTTGTTGTTCTGTTTATCAACTCGGTTTTCAATAGTTTTTGTAGCAAATACGATAGAACACGCAACTTTCATTTAAAATTAAATGTGTTATTGTCACATACACTATATATATGCAGTGAAATGCTTACAGTCAGTATAATACGGCGCCCCTGGAGCAAATTAGGGTTAAGTGCCTTGCTCAAGTGCACACATCGACAGATTTTTCACCATGTGTATTCGAACCAACGCTCTAACTGCTAAGCTACTTGCTGACCTACCCAATTAGTTTGACCTTTTTTTTATGTAAACATCTTCTTGGAAGTTGAGCTGTAATCACAACATGATCATGATGCAGTTTATGGCTTTGTGCTATTCATTCATAAAACCTCTGAAAGTCTTGAGCAAGGGCACAAAGTCAAGGGCACATCAACATATTTTTCACTCATGTTGGCTTAAGTATTCAAACCAATGACTTTTCAGTTACTGGCCCAGTGCTCTAACCAGTAGGTTACCTGCCACCCTACCCAATTAGTTTAACCTTTTATTTTTTTCATGTAAATTTCAACATGATCATGATGCAGCTCATGGCTTTGTGCTATTCATTCATAAAACCTCTGAAGGTCTTGAACTAAGACCTCAATCAATCACGTTTTCATCTCTAAGCCCACAGTAACTGAATGCATATCTATTCCTCAACATGCTGCTGAAGCACCATTATTCTGCCCCGTCAAGCATTGTATCCAGTAGTTGGTAGAAAGTATGGACTGTCCCACAGCATTTCTTCTCTCCCCCGGGCTGTTTGGGAGGACGACCGGTTCCTTCAGAGCATTTAACCCGACACCAAATGGTATTAAAGAGGCGGCCGGGCACACAGCCACGGGAGGGCCAGCTAGGGGCCACTCAATCTCCACGGAAACTGTGCAAGCTGCTTGACATGCCGCAGAATAACATTATTCAACGTTGGCGCATTGTATGACGAGTGGAAACAAACTAGACATGTTCTGCATTGAGGGATGTGGTTCATATACTGGAGAGCCCCTGTTTACTGCTCCACTTCGTCTGTCCTCCTCATTCTCTCTCCTGTTTCTAGAGACACTTCCTGTCTCACTGAGCTACTGCTGTGGAGCTGATGGAGCTAAGCGGGTCAGACAAGGCTTCTTCGTGTTAATTCAGTAGTGCTGCCACCTGGACCTGAGGGGCAGATTTAAACTAAAATGTTCACTAGATTTCTCTAAAGCACCGGGAGGCAAAGGTTCTGTAGGATCCCATCCATATTTTCTGTTGAATATAGAAAAAACAGATGCAGCCAAAGGGTTCAGAAACACCTGGTGGCAAAATGAAATCATGCCCTCCTTGGCAGTTGAGGTTAAATCATGTTGGATGGAAAAGTTAGAACTTAGAACCCCTCTGAGACCGGTCCACGGGAAAGACAGGTTTAAGTGTGTACTGATCTACAAGCTCTAGAATAGTTATGGAATAGTTCCAGGGTATTATATCTGTGACATATCAAGTGACTCACCAGATATCAACTGGGCTCTTAAAAGCAGAAACAGTAAGGGGGATCCATCATATGACAACACCATCAAATGTGCAGATTAAAATATTAAGAATATTATGATCTGCCTATGATGCCCACCTGTTCATGAGCCAATGACACCTGGCCACCACCCTCCCTTTGGCTCTCCCAGCTGTCATTTCATTAACTAAAGAGGCATAACATTTCATGAAGCAAGGTATCATTTCACTGACATTTGTGTGGTTCCAATAAGTATTTTAATTTCATCCTTCTGAGCCATTTGAGTGGCCTTTCATTAGAGATTTTCCTCCATTATCCTAGCTGTGCCAACGTTCATGATATACTGCGGTCTCTCATGCAATATTGCTTTGATCAGAGTAGTAAATGTCAGATACTACATTTCAAATTGTGGTCAATGGGGTCAAACTCTACATGACATTTGTTGAAGTGACTATTTGTTTCCATTTGATTAAAATGCTCTTTCTAGTGGACTTAATTGACCCTAGTGCTTTCCTCAGTAGTATCCTTTCAGATTAGTGGGCTTAAAGGAAGCTACTCACATTGGTGGGCCCCCCCATGGTGACAGTCTCAAGCTCAGAACCATAAAGCATGGTGTCATGAGTGACAGGCAGATTGCTTTGGCATTGCCAGTGGGGAAGAGAAGAGAGTGAGAAATTAATCAGTCAGCTCCACCCCTCTTCCTGATGGATGGCTCATTGGCCTCCTCACAGATGAATCAGCTGTGGAAACACTAAAAACCTAAGTGCCTTATGGCATTCTGGTCCCTGCTCTGCCGTCAGCTGCCTTATTACTACCTTTCAGACTTCATTAGCATTAAACAAATGCCATTACTACTTATTGGTGTGTCATTTAACTTAAGGCCTGTGTAGTATAAACACACCCAAGTTTTAATGTTCCTCATTAAGTTAATCATAAATGAGATGTCTGTCTGCAGCTAGCAGCCAAAATGCTGGTATGCTGGTCAATAAATGCAGATTGTTTTAGTGCTATTCACACCTGACGCTACATAAATTGATGGTGTGATTGCACACTTCCATTCTTTATAACATGAGACCAGGGCAGTTTCATCACTTTATTCATGAGTTGATTTATACCAACAAACAAAAACAGTCTCTCTCCGCCCCCCCCTCTCTCGCATCCACTTCAAAACCGTTCCGTTCCCACCTGTGATGTGGTATGACCCTTGTGCAGGGCCATAAAGATCAGGATCACAACAAATTAAAACCAACTTGTGCCAGGAAAATAAAACACAAAAATAACATTGTTATGTTTTCCTAAAATGAAGAGCTAAGATTTAAAAACTGTATCCACGGTCTCCCAACTCACACTTTTGTAAGATTTGTCAGTTTGTTCATCCATTCATTAAATTCAATCACTCATTCATGTAATCACAGACAGAAGTAACAGGTTAAACCCATTACACATGGGACACGGGAGAAGGGACACATCTTGGGACACATTACACCACCCTCCCCACCCATCCCTTCATTTAAACCCACCCATATACAGCAATATCACCAATAACCCCACATAGGATCAGCCATTTATACTGTTGGGACATCAGCTAGACTACCATAGATGCAGAGTCATGTGAGAATCCCTTCACATCAAAGAGAAAGAAAAAAATAGTTTCACCTACTTGCTAGGATGTGTACTTGCAAATACAGGACCTTTATTGGAAAACACTCCCAAGTTTGGATCAAAGTCCAGTAATCTCAGAAGTTGGAATATTTTGCATGACATAGGCATTGATGACTTCTTACAAAATAAACCCTTCGGCCGACGACAAACCCTCCCCAGAGAAACAAAATAAAAAAATACAATAAATAAAGTGATCATAATATTTATGGGGGAAAGGCAACGAGAGAAATGGAGGGAGAGAGAATAAAAACGAGAGAAACATTTTGTTCTGTTTTTTCCCCCCGAGCCAGGGACTGAAATGAAGTTGTATTTACAGACAGACTGAGGAGGAGCCTGGTCGCTGCTACACCAGCTCCCCTCTGCTAGAGAAAATAAAATGAAATTACAAAGAACAATATAATAACAAAAAAAACAAAAAAGGTACTTGATATTTACAGTGAGAGAAAGAGAGGGAAAGAGAGAGCGGGAGAGGCAGAGGAAGGAGAGGAACAGAAGGCTCCAGAAGTGGTTGGGGCATTTACATTTTTTGGGTGCAGGTATTTTAGATCAAACCATCGTTGTTGTGCGGTGATGAGGGAGAACAGGTGTGGTTGCTCTAACGCATGGTGAACATGCAAGTCTGTGTTGGTGGGCCAGATGAAAACAAGGTTTTATTGATGATAAATCACTGTGATGCTGTTAAAATCTAGACTTACAAAAACAAGAGTGCTACAGTGGGTTGATTTGAAGATGGTCGAACACAAAAAACGTCATTCACACACAAGCACACTTACACTTAAGACCTCCCCTAAATGCAGTGTAATTGTGCATCTAGACTGAATTGAGGAAAAATGAGCGAAAGGGAGGCGTGAAAGTGCCAAGTACTTTCAAAGCTGATGTGACAGAGCTTTGGTTCAAGTACGGCAATATGGCCATTGGTGTACAGGTGTAACTGGAGGAGCCCTACCCCTCGCTATACACAGGTTGCATATCTCCACTGCACAAGAGGTGCAGCGGGCCCCTACGGTTCTGCTCTACTCCCCTTTAGAGATGTGCAAAGCTTACTTCTCACCTACACATGTCTCCAGCTAAACTGACTGGGACAAGAGCTCATAGAAACTGAATATGTACATTCCATTTTTTTAAAAAGGTCCCTCTTATTCAAATAAAAGACATTAAGACTTTCACTTCGATGTTTCTTCTTAGAAACAGTTTAATAAAACAGCTAGCGGTTTCCGCCTTTAGATTATTTTTTAATCACCTGTGTGATAAAAGCTTCTAAAAAAAAAAAAAAAAAAAATCACCTCATCGAATTTAAAATGCCAGTTCAATTTGCTGCTGTTTGGTATCCAATTTAATAAAATAAATAAAAACACAGTTCTTCAATTTTCAGAACTAATGAACACTTTGGACTTGGTTTGGGAGTAATGTGTTGGCAGATGAACACCTACATTCCCCAGAGTTTTCCCATTGGCTGCAGGGACTGATCTGTCCTCTGACCGTTTCGTTTTTAACCTCAACGGAAGATTGTCCTAAACTGTCTGAACTGAATCAGGCCTCAGTTTCGACGCATACATCACTAAAACAAAATGCACTTTCTAATAAATACGTTTTTTTAAAGGGATAAAATTTGATTAGCAGAGATTATAATACAGAATAGCTTTCGTCAGATTCACCCATCTTCTACAACCCAACAGTCACTGGACTACTGCCACCAACAGATATTTTTTTACACCTATAATGGGAATATTCAAGGGATAATAGATGATATTGTAGTATTTTTGTTTGTATGTGTGTGTGTGTATAGTTGTCTTTTGAAGTTTGGAGCTAAGAGGGGGTGGAAGAGTAGGAAGAGAGGGATGGGGTTGAGAGGAAAAGGGGAAACACTGGGTGAATGGGGGACGGGTTCAGGTGCTGTTGATGGATCCAGGTACTGAGCTGGGCTGGGCGGTACTGTCCGACACACTGCCATCTGGTGGAGAGAGAGACAGGACATCAGATAAACACTTCAGTTCTCCATCAGGTCAATGCTTTTAATATGTTGGGTTTAACATCCAAACACAGCAATATTCATTTAAAAAGGATGTTAAATTTTGATTTGAAGCTATATCCCCTATCCTAGTCTTGTAAATATGTAGTCATCTAATAAGCATGTATTGAACATGTAATAAGCATGTGTCGGGTAGGCTGTGCTGTACATACCGTGTGAGGCAGGTGATGTCTGTGCGCGAGCGTGAGGAGGAATGAGTGTGGAGTTCAACTGGGGCTGGATAGACAGCTCTGAGAGAGAGAGGAGGTTCATACTACACACACAGGATACTCAACATACACGCTTCAAACTTACTCTGAAAAACTGAGGGGATTACAGAAGCTTGGGGCAAAAGGGAGGAGGGCATGGCTACTGACCGAGGGAGGGCCAAACAGAGGAGGGCATGGCTACTGACCGAGGGAGGGCCAAACAGAGGAGGGCTACTGACCGAGGGAGGGCCAAACAGAGGAGGGCATGGCTACTGACCGAGGGAGGGCCAAACAGAGGATGGCATGGCTACTGACCGAGGGAGGGCCAAACAGAGGAGGGCTACTGACAGAGGGAGGGCAAAACAGAGGAGGGGGGAGGGCATGGCTACTGACCGAGGGAGCGCCAAACAGAGGATGACATGGCTACTGACCGAGGGAGGGCCAAACAGAGGAGGGCATGACTACTGACCGAGGGAGGGGCAAACAGAGGAGGGCATGACTACTGACCGAGGGAGGGCCAAACAGAGGAGGGCATGACTACTGACCGAGGGAGGGCCAAACAGAGGAGGGCATGGCTACTGACCGAGGGAGCGCCAAACAGAGGAGGGCATGGCTACTGACCGAGGGAGGGCCAAACAGAGGATGGCATGGCTACTGACCGAGGGAGGGCCAAACAGAGGATGGCATGGCTACTGACCGAGGGAGGGCCAAACAGAGGATGGCATGGCTACTGACCGAGGGAGGGCCAAACAGAGGAGGGCTACTGACCGAGGGAGGGCCAAACAGAGGAGGGCTACTGACCGAGGGAGGGCCAAACAGAGGAGGGCTACTGACCGAGGGAGGGCCAAACAGAGGAGGGCTACTGACCGAGGGAGGGCCAAACAGAGGAGGGCATGACTACTGACCGAGGGAGGGCCAAACAGAGGAGGGCATGGCTACTGACCGAGGGAGGGCCAAACAGAGGAAGGCATGGCTACTGACCGAGGGAGGGCCAAACAGAGGAGGGCATGGCTACTGACCGAGGGAGGGCCAAACAGAGGAGGGCATGGCTACTGACCGAGGGAGGGCCAAACAGAGGAGGGCATGGCTACTGACCGAGGGAGGGCCAAACAGAGGAGGGCATGGCTACTGACCGAGGGAGGGCCAAACAGAGGAGGGCATGGCTACTGACCGAGGGAGGGCCAAACAGAGGAGGGCATGGCTACTGACCGAGGGAGGGCCAAACAGAGGAGGGCATGGCTACTGACCGAGGGAGGGCCAAACAGAGGAGGGCATGGCTACTGACCGAGGGAGGGCCAAACAGAGGAGGGCATGGCTACTGACCGAGGGAGGGCCAAACAGAGGAGGGCATGACTACTGACCGAGGGAGGGCCAAACAGAGGAGGGCATGACTACTGACCGAGGGAGGGCCAAACAGAGGAGGGCATGACTACTGACCGAGGGAGGGCCAAACAGAGGAGGGCATGACTACTGACCGAGGGAGGGCCAAACAGAGGAGGGCATGGCTACTGACCGAGGGAGGGCCAAACAGAGGAGGGCATGGCTACTGACTGAGGGAGGGCAAAACAGAGGAGGGGGGAGGGCATGGCTACTGACTGAGGGAGGGCCAAACAGAGGAGGGGGGAGGGGTGTGGACTCACCGACAGGGCTGAAGTTGAAGAGGAGGGGAAGTTCTCGTCCGCTGGGCAGACGGGCAGTGGGCTGGCGCAGCTCTTCGAAGAAGGCGTGGGCGCAGGCCTCCAGGGGGGACAGCCTGGTGACAGGGGTGTACTCTAACAGACGGGAACACAGGGAGATGGCCTCTGGGGGGGTACGCGGCTTAAACACCTGACAGGAAAAAAAAAGGGCATCTTGTTTGACTCATTTAGGATGTCGTATCTGGTCCATTTCAAAATGTCCTCTCTCTAATATGGATCCCAATGGAAGACAATGGTGTTAAGGCTATTTAAATAGAAGAGGGCAGAGAGTACCTTTGTCCAGGGGTGTGCTTTGATCTGGGGGAATTTGAACTCTGTGTAGTTGGGGTTCATCTCTCGGATCTGCTCTCTCGTCGGAGTCCCCAAAACCTGGAAGAGTGAAAGATGCATGAAGTTTCTCCAAGAATGATCACTCCTACCGCCACCATAGATCTACGCTCCTAAAGCTGCCACCAATATACAGTGCCTTGCAAAAGTATTCACCCCACCTTGGCATTTGTCCTATTTTGTTGCATTACAACCTGTAATTTAAAAGGGACTTTTATTTGGATTTCATGTAATGACATACACAAAATAGTCCAAATTGGTGAAGTAAAAAAAAAAAAAAAAAACTTGTTTCTAAATATTTTAAACTGAAGAGTGGTGGGTGCATATGTATTCACCCCCTTTGCTATGAAGCCCCTAAATAAGATCTGGTGCAACCAATTACCTTCAGAAGTGACATAATTAGTTAAATAAAAGTCCACCTGTGTGCAATCTAAGTGTCACATGATCTCAGTATATACACACACACACACTTGTTCTGAAAGGCCCCAGAGTCTACAACACCACTAAGCAAGCTGCACCATGAAGACCAAGGAGCTCTACAAAATGATCAGGGACAAAGTTGTGGAGAAGTACAGATCAGGGTTGGGCTATAAAAAAAATCTGAAATTTCAACATCCCACGGAGCACCATTAAATCCATTATTAAAAAATGCAAAGAATATGGCACCACAACAAGCCTGCCAAGAGAGGCAACAAAGAGACCAAAGGTAACCCTGAAGGATCTGCAAAGTTCCACAGAGGAGATTGGAGTATCTGTCCATAGGACCACTAACATGCTGACCAGAACGGACACGTTGCGTGCGCGAGCGTCGCAAAGTACATTTAGAAATCCATGTAATTATTGCGCGCGCCAACGAGCATCTGCGATACCAAGGGCTAAAATAGAACTCCTATTTCTGACGCAGATCGCGCTGCAAGTCCTGACTCTCCCGTCTCCTCATTGGTTTATAAAAGAAGGTACCCACGTGCCATCTCCTCATTGGTTATACCCACGTGGGTGATTAAAAGACGAAATGTTTTGCCGGTTGTCGTGGTAAAAGTGTAGATGCCAATCACCATATAAGTTCAAAGATGAAAAAGCCTGGAAGGAGAGATGACTAGAAACGATTCGGTTGGTCGTTTTAATGTGTGGATTAATTGTCGGAGTAGAGGTCCTTGTGCATTTCAGGTAAAATAACAACTCAATGTTTATATCCCAGGACAAATTGACTAGCAACAGCAAGCTAGCTAAATAGGACAAATTATCTAGCAAGTGCAAGCTAACTAGCTAAATTGCCATACATGTTTAATGCTTTTTGACCTTTCCCCAAATTAATGTCATTGGTTCAGAGTTTGTTTTGATATTTTTACCTATGTATCATGATCACGTTTGGTGTAGGGGGACAAAATAAATGTATGCACGATGGCGCATGCGCGCAGCCGGTTTGGGTTCCGTGTAAGACGTACACTCCACAGAGCTGGCCTTTACGGAAGAGTAGCCCGAAAAAAGCCATTGCTTAAAGAAAAAAAATAAGCAAGCACATTTGGTGTTTGCCAAAAGGCATGTGGGAGACTCCCGAAACATATGGAAGAAGGTACTCTGGTCAGATGAGACTAAAATTGAGGTTTTGGCCATCAAGGAAAACGCTATGTCTGGGGCAAACCCAACACCTCTCTTCACCGCGAGAAAATCATCACCCCAGCGAAGCATGGTGGTGGCAGCATCATGCTGTGGGGATTTTTTCCATCGGCAGGGACTGGGAAACTGATCAGAATTGAAGGAATGATGGATGGCGCTAAATACAGGGAAATTCTTGGGGAAAACCTGTTTCAGTCTTCCAGATATTTGAGACTGGAACAGAGGTTCACCTTCCAGCAGGACAATGACCCTAAGCATACTGCTAAGCAACACTCGAGTGGTTTAAGGGGAAACATTTAAAATGTATCGGAATGGCCTAGTTAAAGCCCAGACCCAATTGAGAACCTGTAGTATAACTTAAGGATTGCTGGACAGCAGCGGAACCCATCCAACTTGAAGGAGCAGTTTTGCCTTGAAGAATGGGTAGAAATCCCAGTGGCTAGATGTGCCAAGCTTATAGAGACATACCCCAAGAGACTTGCAGCTGTAATTGTTGCAAAAGATGGCTCTACAAAGTATTGACTTTGGGGGGTTTGGTTGGGGGGTTTGGTTGGGGGGTTTGGTTGGGGTGAATAGTCATGCACCCTCAAGTTAGTTATTATTTGGTATTATTTCTTGTTTGTTTCACAAAAAATATTTTGCATCTTCAAAGTGGT
The DNA here is from genome assembly GCF_029448725.1 of Salvelinus fontinalis. NCBI lineage: Eukaryota > Metazoa > Chordata > Actinopteri > Salmoniformes > Salmonidae > Salvelinus > Salvelinus fontinalis. The sequence continues at coordinate 18,222,268 of NC_074670.1, read as the reverse complement.
AGGCATGTTGTGTAAATCAAATGATACAACCCCCCCCAAAAGTCAATTTTAATTCCAGGTTGTAAGGCAACAAAATAGGAAAAATGTCAAGGGGGTGAATACTTTCGCAAGCCACTGTAGACCTACGCTCCTACCGCCAACATAGAACTACACTCCTACCGCCAACATAGACCTTACGCTCCTACCGCCAACATAGACCTACACTCCCTCTTCTTTCCATCTCCCACCCCTACAGTTTGGTGTCCTCTCAGCTCCCCTCTTCCCTACCTTGATGATCTCTACCAGTTGGTCCACTCCACTGTCCCCGGGGAAGATGGGCTGTCCCAGCAGCAGTTCGGCCAGCACGCAGCCCGCTGACCAGATGTCAATGTTGGACGTGTAGTCCGTGGCGCCAAAGATGAGCTCGGGGGCACGGTAGTACCGCGAGCAGATATAGGACACATTGGGCTCCCCGCGAACAAGCTGCTTAGCACTGGTGACAAGAGGGGGAAAGAAGTGGTCATTCAGAGAAAAAGACATTGAAACAGAGATCGATTTAGACAGACTGAGCAGTAAGGTGGTATTTACACAGGCAGCCCAATACTGAATCTTTTTTTATGACCAATTAGTGGGAAAAAGATCAGAAGAATTGGGCTGCCTGTGTAAACGCAGCCTAAGAAACACAGACACAGGTAGAGACATTCAGAGATGGCCAGAGGTGCTCACTGACAGACAGACTAACCTGCCGAAGTCACAGAGTTTGAGGATGGCTGTCTCGGGGTCCACCAGCAGGTTCTGGGGTTTGATGTCTCTGTGACATACGCCCTGGGAATGGATATAGGCCAGGCTGCGGAACAGCTGGTACATGTACACCTGGAGGGAGAACACAAGACACATGATGTTAACATATACACACACACACACTTCAGGTGTGGAAAGTATGGTTAAAAAAAATCCTATAAGAAATAAGCACACACACACACACAGTTAGCAGCACAGCAGACAGTAACAACACTGATCATGATAATCCTCTCCATTACTACTACAGTCATGCCAAGTGTCCAGACAGCTACTGTTGGTCACCAACTTCACTGCACTCAGAACAGTCAAACATTCTGGATGTATGCAACTTACTCAAACACATTGCAACAACTTGTGGGTTCTCTGCTCTAGACATGCCAGTACAATGCTCCCATTGCAAAGCTTAGAGCTAGCATAGCAGAAAATGTGACTGTGTATGTGTGTAAGGGTTTCTGGCTGTGTGCGTGTGTTGGGGTCTCTGTTGGGTCGTTAGCCGTGTTATTGGGCACACAGGGTGCAGACAGACTGATGTTGAGAGGGGGACGCGGTTGCCCGGCTGTTGCAGAGAGGCAGATTTAGAGGGAAACGAGCTTAATTGCACACCACAGAGAGAGCATTTGGGAGTGGGAGTGGGGGGGGGGGGGGGGGGGGGGGTCCAGAAGTGTTAGACACCTTCTTTTTTTTAACCTTTAAACATGCAATATTTACTGTTCAATTCTAATAGTTTGTTGATATTGTTGTCAAATTGAATTTTATTGGTCACATACACATAGTTAGCAGATGTTAACGGAAGTGTAGCGAAATGCTTGTGCTTCTAGTTCCCACCGTGCAGTAATAATCTAACAATTTCACAACAACTACTTTATACATACAAGTGTAAAGGAATGAATAAGAATATGTACATATAAATATATGGATGAGAGATGGCCGAACGGCATAGTCAAGATGCAGTAGATGGTATAGTGTACAGCATATACATATGAGATGAGTAATGTAGGGTATGTAAACATTATATAAAGTGGCATTGTTTAAAGTGACTAGTGATACATTTATTACATCCAATTTTTTATTATTAAGTGGCTAGAGATTTGAGTCAGTATGTTGGCAGCAGCCACTCAATGTTAGTGATGGCTGTTTAACAGTCTGATGGCTTTGAGATAAGCTGTTTTTCAGTCTCGGTCCCAGCTTTGATGCACCTGTACTGACCTCGCCTTCTGGATGATCTTTTTGGCCTTCCTGTGACATTGAGTGCTGTAGGTGTCATGGAGGGCAGGTTACCCCCGGTGATGCGTTGTGCAGACCTCACTACCCTCTGGAGACCCTTACAGTTGTGGGCGGAGCAGTTGCCGTACCAGGCGGTGATGCAGCCCGACAGGATGCTCTTGATTGTGCATCTGTTAAAGTTTGAGTGTTTTTGGTGACAAGTCAAATTTCTTCAGCCTCTTGAGGTTGAAGAGGCGCTGTTGTGACTTCTTCAACACGCTGTCTTTGTGGGTGGACCATTTCAGTTTGTCCGTGATGTGTACGCCGAGGAACTTAACTTTCTACCTTCTCCACTACTGTCCTGTCGATGTGGATGGGGGGGGTGCTCCCTCTGCTGTTCCCTGAAGTCCACGATCATCTCCTTTGTTTTGTTGACGTTGAGTGTGAGGTTATTGCCTACAGGGACGAGGTGGCCTCCTCCCTGTAGGCCACCTCGTCGTTGTTGGTAATCAAGTCTACCACTGTAGTGTCGTCTGCAAACTTGATGATTGAGTTGGAGGTGTGCATGGCCACGCAGTCATGGGTGAACAGGGAGTACAGGAGAGGGCTGAAAACGCACCCTTGTGGAGTCCCAGTGTTGAGGATCAGCGGGGTGGAGATGTTGTTTCCTACCCTCACCACCTGGGGGCATCCCGTCAGAAAGACCAGGACCCAGTTGCACAGGGCGGGGTCAAGACCCAGGGCCTCGAGCTTAATGACAAGTTTGGAGGGTACTATGGTGTTAAATGCTGAGCTGTAGTCGATGAACAGCATTCTTACATAGGTATTCCTCTTGTCCAGACGGGATAGGGCAGTGTGATTGCAATTGCGTCGTCTGTGGACCTATTGGGGCGGTAAGCAAATTGGAGTGGGTCTAGGGTGTCAGGTAGGGTGGAGGTGATATGATCCTTGACTAGTCTCTCAAAGCACTTCATGAAGACGGAAGTGAGTGCTATGGGGCGATAATCGTTTAGCTCAGTTACCTTTTGTCTTCTCACTTCTGTTTACTTAACTTGCTTTGGGAATGTAAATGTTTCCCCATGCCAATAAAGACCATTTGAATTTAATTGGTGAGAGAAAGGGAATGAAGAGTAGTGAAGGGTAGTGAAGGAAGAAGGGGACAAGGAGAGAGGGAGTGTAAGGGAAGGAAGAGATGTGGATAAAGAGTAGGGAGGGATGAGAGGAGCACAGGGAGAGGTGGAGAGGAGAGTGTAGAGAGGCTGAGTGAGGGCAGTGTGTGTGTATGATCAGTATACATCTCCACACCACAGGAGAGAGCAGCAGGGTGGGCTGAGGCAAATGGGCCATGAGACACAGATAGTCCTCTCTGCTGCAACGGGGCATAGTACACACACACAAAGCTAACAGACAACGTAAGTGCCCTTTAAACAGACAACCAAGCATACTGCAAACAGAGAAAGTTGGTTTCTCTCTAATTTTTCCAATTCTAAAACACGGAAGTAGTAACGTCCCCAAAAAATCTGATGTAGGAAAAGAAGAGGAGGATTTGGAAAAGAGAGGTGACATACAGAAAGACTACCGGAGGTCAGTGAAGAGGCAGAGCAGAGAGAACATAACATCAATGTGTTTTCTTCTCATCAGATCCCTGGGGGGGGGGGGGGGGGGGGGGCAGAGTCCTCTATTCAAATACAGTACCATTTAGGGTTGGGCGGTACCCAGACTTTTACATCATACTGTCCTTCTCTCATGGCGGGATTTACAGTATTACCTGTTTAGTACACAAGGGGGAGCCACAAAACACAAAAAAAAGTCTGTTGGGCATCTATTACCAGAAGGATAACAAAATGAGTACAAGTAATGGCAAATTTCCATGGAGGCTGCTACCTAAATATGCTAACGAGCGCAAACGAAAATAAAGTAATCACAAAGACCAACAATCCGGCTCAAAGTTACACATTAGGTAGGCGCTACCGAATGTAATTTTTGGTGAATTCGGACATTTACAAGCGAATGTGAACAAAATTCATTGTACAAACAAAGTTGACGCATGCTTATCTGAAGGAAGAACAGTACTGGCTCTGGAGCAGCATGTGAACACGTTGTGCAGTCGCTAGGGCAACGGGCCTGTCTGCTCTACTTGGAGAAGATGATAGAATGTTAAACTTAGGTGTCGCGTTCATGAAGAATTCCGCAACCATGAAAAAAATATATTGCTGGGTAAACTAATTTGTAAACTAATTCTATGTAATTTCTGCTCGGCATCAGACAAACGTAGTGCTTCAGTTGCACTTGTCCACTGGGATGAGAATTCACTAAGGGCATTCTATCAGCAGACAACGCTCTGATGTGAGCTACTTTTCCTCAGTGTAACCAGCCTACTTCTCTCTGGTAAAACGCAAGATTAACTTCAAGCAAAACATTAGGAAATGTAGCCAGCTACATTGTTTCTATGGTAAACATTAGAAATATGACAGCCATGCATTGGTTTTGCAAGAAATACCTTACTTTTTCATTGTAAGCTCATTTACAATGCTAGCCAAATAGCTTTGCACTTCTGTGGCATCTGATGAAAATGAAGCAAATGTCTGCTGAACTAATGTATTTTCTGGGAAGGAAAACTATAGGTGCATGACCCTGATCATTCTATTGAGGGAGGGGGGGGGGGGGGAGACACTTGACTATCAATAAACAGCTGGACTCACTTGCTCCCGCTTTCTCCCGTTGTGCTATTTACAAAAACAAAAAAACACGTGACTGGCTTTCTGGGGAACTACGGTAAGCTTCATAACGTAAATAACGTGACAGCTGAAATGAAGAACGCAATCCGCTTCATCTCCTAATGTATCGCACAAGTTGACTGCAGGTATTTACTTAAAAAGTAGCTACAAATATGAACATTTATTGAAAAACTTCCATTTCCAAATACCCCGGTATACCGCCAAAGCCTAGTACCATTTCATTTAAATAGAGAACTCTGCCTCTAGCAGCATGGAGCTTAAAGAGGAACAATGGGAGGGGTGAGAGGGCAACAGAGAGATGAGAAGACAGACAGACAGTGAGAAAAAGCGAGAGCGAAAAAAAAAAACAATGACAGAGAGAAAGAGGATAAAAGGGAGGGAAAGTAATAAGAGAAAAACAGGGGAATAGAAGTAGTGAGTGCATTACCTTGACGTATATAATGGGGATGGTGGTCTTGGCCTTGTTGAAGTGCCGGGCCACCCTATACACCGTCTCTGGGACAAAGTCCAGCACTAGGTTCAGATACACCTCGTCTTTCTGTAAGGGGAAAACAATAGGAGAGAAGAGCAATGTTGTTGAATACAATTTTTCACAAGTCTGGATTTTTTTTTTTGCTGCATAAACGTTAAAATGTCAAATGTTGTTCCCAATACCTGGTAGTCAGACTTGTACATACCTTCTCCCCACTGGAGTAGAAAAAGTAACGTAGCCTGACAATGTTGCAGTGGTCCAATTTCCTCATGATCTGTAGTTCTCGGTTCTGGAGTATAGAAATAGCAAGGGGGTGTAATTTAGGTCTTAAGAATTCATCAATTGAACAGTAGTAACATTGAGTTATGGGGAGAGAACATACAGAAATACACCTGATAGTGTGTGAGTGATGAGGGGCAATGGTGTGTTTCTGTAGACTGCCAGTGGAAGTGAGTTGCACTGTGTGTGTGTGTGTGTGTGTGTGTGTGTGTGTGTGTGTGTGTTTGTAGACAAGTGTTTCAGTTGAGTCACTAAACCGAGTCTTGTGCTTGAGTCACAAGTCTAAGGCTAAGTTGAGTTGAGTTCGAGTCACCAATGGTGAAGTCCGTGCTCGAGTCCTGATCCAAGTGCTCAAGTCTGAGTCACTGGGTCGGAATTTAACAACAAAAAATAACACATTAATGATATTGGTTAATGTGCACATTAATAAAAATTAAAAGCAAAGGTTCTTTAGACATATTTGGTATTTTGGTTACGAATGTTTTTGCTCGCTTGTATTGCCGGCTTGCTAGCTCGATGCTCGTATTTTGCTAGTGGCTCCTCTTGATTTGGCTCGGATTTGGTAGAAGAAATATGCCCAGCAACAACTAGTGGCAGTCTGGTGGGAAGATTTTCATGTGAGCATTGAAGTAACGCAAAGGTTTTCCTCCAGTTGCAGGAAGGTCATAATTACCTACAATATGCAATAGCCCACGAAACAAACAAGTCTTTCATACACAGGCTCACACATTTTATTTTAATAGAATGTTCAATGATGTTTTGAAGGGATGAATGGTCTTTGCTCCCATAAGATTACTATTTCCAATAATTGTAACAGGCTCTTGGTAAATTGGCCAGCAATTTTTTTTTTTATTCCAGAGTGAAACCCAGAGGAAGACTAGGGAAAGTTGGGAGGGTAGAGCGAGACGACAAATTCAAAGACAGCCTACTTTTTAATACTCAAGGGGAGAGAGAGCCAATAGACTTGTTTTCCTTTTAAACTCAATACCATTGTTTTCAATTTCATAAAGCAGTTTGTTTCTTAACCAGGCAAAGCTAAATAGTAGGCTGGTGACTGGTGGTTACAAGGAAGTGAGTCACTTACGCGATGTGCAGCCTACATACATACACCTTGATTTATTGTTGTGTTACAGCCTGAATTCAAAATGGATTAACAATCTTTTTCTCTCCCATCTACACACAATATCCTATAATGACAAAATGAAAACACGTATACAAATATTTTTGGCACATTTTTGACAATGAAATACAGAAATATCTAATTTACATAAGTAACCACACCCGAGTCAATACTTTGTATAAGCACTTTGGCAACGATTACAGCTGTGAGTCTTTCTGGGTAAGTCACTAAGAGCTTTCCACACCTGGATTGTGCAACATTTGGTCCTTATTCGTTAAAAAAAAAATTCAAGCTCTGTCAAATTGTTTGTTGATGATTGTTAGACAACCATTTTCAGGTCTTGTCATAGATTTTCAAGTAGATTTAAGTCAAAACTAACTCGGTTGCTCAGGAACATTCACTGTCTTCTTGGTAAGCAACTCCAGTGTAGATTTGGCCTTGTGTTTTAGGTTATAACTACAATGTTGTTGATCCATCCTCAGTTGCATCTTATCACAACCAACTCCGCAATTGTTATAAAGTCACCATTGGCCTCATGGTGAAATCCCTGAGTGGTTTCCTTCCCCTACGGCAACTGAGCCAGGAAGGACGTCTGTATATTTGTAGTGACTGGGTTTTAGCATTAATTTAGTTAATTAAACCATAAAAAAAAGCATACATAAAAAAAAGTGTATTGATACACCATCTAAAGTGTAAGTAATAACTTCGCAATGCTCAAAGGGATATTTAATGTCCGCTTTATATATATTTATTACCCATCTACCAATAGGTGCCCTTCTTTCCAAGGCATTGGAAAACCTCCTTGGTCTTTGTGGTTGAATCTGTGTTTAATACTCACTGCTCGCCTGAGGGACCTTAAAGATAATTGTAAGTGTGGGGTACAAAGATGAGGTAGTCATTCAAAAATCATGTTAAACACTATTATTGCACACAAAGTGAGTCCATGCAACTTGTGACCTGTTAACTTCTTATGGCTGCAGGGGCAGTATTGAGTAGCTTGGATTAAAGGTGCACAGAGGTGCCCAGAGTAAACGGCCTGCTCCTCAGTCATAGTTGCTAATATATGCATATTATTCTTAGTATTGGATAGAAAACACTCAGAAGTTTCTAAAACTGTTTGAATTATGTCTGTGAGTATAACAGAACTCATATGGCAGGCAAAAACCTGAGAAGTGCCACTTCCTGTTTGGAATTTTTCTGGGGCTGGTAGTTTTTCAACCAACCTCTCATTGGAATTACAGCGAGATATGGATGAGTTTTCACTTCCTTCGGCTTCCACTAGATGTCAACAGTCAATAGAACTTTGTCTGATGACTCTGCTGTGAAGGGGGGGCCGAAGGAGACAGGAATGAGTAACCAAAGCCATGAGGTGACCACGCGCGTTCACGTGGGAGGCAGCTCCGTTCCATCGCTCAACTGAAGTCAATGTAATTTTCCAGTTGGACCGTTATTCAAGATGTATGTTAACAACATTCTAAAGATTGATTCAATACATCGTTTGACATGTTTCTACTGACTGTTACGGAACTTTTGGACATTGTCACGTTATAGTGGACGCACTTTGTGACTTTGGAATTGGTTACCAAACGCGCTAACCAAAGTAGCTAATTGGACATAAATAACGGACATCATCGAACATATCAAGCATTTATTGTGGACCTGGGATTCCTAGGACTGCATTCTGATGAAGTTCAAAGGTAAGGAAACATTTATCATGTATTTTCTGGTTTCTGTTGACTCCAACATGGCGGCTAATTTGGCTATTGTTCCGAGCGCCGTCTCAGATTATTGCATGGTTAGCTTTTTCCGAAAAGTAAAAAAAAAATCTGACACAGCGGTTGCATTAAGGAGAGGTATATCTATAATTCCATGTGTATAACTTGTATTATCATCTACATTTATGATGAGTATTTCTGTTGAAACGATGTGGCTATGCAAAATCACTTGATGTTTTTGGAACTAGTGAATGTAACGCGCCAACGTAAACTCAGATTTTTTTATATAAATATGAACTTTATCAAACAAAACATGCATGTATTGTGTAGCGTGAAGTCCTATGAGTGTCATCTGACGAAGATCAAAGGTTAGTGATTTATTTTATCTCTATTTCTGTTTTTTTGTGACTGCTATATTTCGCTGGAAAAATGGCTGTGCTTATTGTGGTTTGGTGTGACCTAACATAATCGTTTGTAGTGCCTTCGCTGAAAAGCATATTTGAAAATCGGACACTTTGGTGGGATTAACAACAAGATTACCTTTAAAATTATATAAGACACATGTATGTTTGAGGACTTTTAATTATGAGATTTCTGTTGTTTGAATTTGGCGCCCTGCACTTTCACTGGCTGTTGTCATGGCTGCAATCCCGGTAACAGAATCGATAAGAAGTTTTTAAGCACATTTTTACATCTGAACTTTAGGCTTGTCATTACAAAAGGGGTTGAATACTTATTGACTCAAAACATTTCAGCTTAACATTTTAATTCATTTGTAAAAATTGTGAAAAACATAATTCCACTGACATTATGGGGTATTGTGTGTAGGCTTGTGACAAAAACATCTCAATTTAATTTTCAATTCAGGCTGTAACACAACAAAACGTGGGGTGTGAATACTTTCTCTGAATGCACTATGATCGGAGGCAGTGCGTGAGCGAAGCCTGCCTTCCTATCTGCCCAAACTCAGCGTTTGCTTTCGCCACAGCGCACCAGCCGACGCAGGCTGCGTGTGCCAGTGTGGCGCGTCATTCCCACTGCTAGCAAGAGAACAGAACCCTCACTTCTCTGCACACACGTTGCTGCTAATGTTCTGCGTATCATAGTAGCCTATCCAGTCCAAGTGCAAATACACGGGAAGGTGAGTCCCAGTCATTAATGGTCGAGTCACAAGTATACATTTATTTATTTTTTTAAATCAGGACTTGAGTCTGAGTCCAGGACTCGAGTACTACAACACTGGCGTAGAATGCCAGTGGAAGTGGGTTGTGCTGTGAGTCTGTAGACTCTGTACCTTAAACCTCTTATCCTGCAGAACCTTCTTGATGGCAACCATCTCCTGGCTGTCAATGAGGCGGGCCTGGTACACCACCCCGAAGGAACCATTCCCGATCACCTTGATGTCTGTGTAGGACACCTCCTGTGGGCGGTCTGGACCCTGGCCTGGTGTGGCCACCACAGTTGTCACCTTGCCACTGTCTCCTGGGGGAGAGGTACAGAGGTCAAAACACATTAAGGTACATGACCATTTGAAAGAGGGCTAAAGGTCCCAAGTATTTTAGATGTACAAGATGTTATCCAGATGCAGGGACACACACACACACTGAGAGGACCATGACTCTGGTTTAGAGGCAGGAAACGTAGTGTCGGTCACCTCATCCTTTCCCCCAATCCCCTGAGGGGAAACACTAAACAACAAATGTTCAGCACTCCCCCTCGCTCTCCCTCCCTTCGTCTCTAAATGTCCGTAACCTCGGAAGCCTCTCCCCACAGACACATAATACTAGCTGGTAATGAGCTGTAGTAGCTACAGTGAACCACCTCCACCCTGCCTCACCTTCCCCAGCTCCCCAGGGGGAGGCTGCATGCCTGGCTGTCACAGCTCTGAACTCTGCTATCCTCTTCACCCCCTCACTACACAGGCCAGTACGGTTTAAATACTAGGACCCTGACAATAGTGAGAAATGCATTCTTGCTTTCCTCTGTTTCTTGAGGTAATGGGCGATTTAACACGGTGGGTTGGGTGAAAGTGAGGGCTCTCCAACATAGCTTCGACAGAATATCATAATGTCAGATCTATAATTACTGTCTTTAAGCAATGGAGGGTGGGTTTTTAAAGTGTTTAAACGGGGCCATTGTCTGTTAGGTCCGGGACAATACTAGTACTGCGATACTCAGTATCTTAGCAAGGAAACAAAACAACACGGTTTAACTTCTTTAGGAAAAAATACCTAATGTTGTTAACTAACATGTTGTCATCCATTTTCCAAACCATAGGGCACAATATTTTACATATAGCAAGTTTTCAAAAGACCAAATAGTGGTCTGCTTCATGTTTTCATTGATGACATGGGAAGAAAATATCACAATACTGGTATCATCACAGCCCTACTGTCTGTCTGATGTGCAACCTTGTGGAAAGGAAGACTCTCCGAGTCCATACAGTGAGTGACAGTTCTACTTCGGGTAAGACATGCAGTTCAGCGTGGTGTGTGTGTGTGAACGGTTGAGGGTGAAGTGACTGACACACCATTAGCACAGATTGTGAAGGGAGGAGGAACACTACAGCAGAGGTAGGGCCTGGAGCCAACTAGCTTGTCAGAGCCTGTGATAACATTGAATGGACAGTACAGTAGCACACCCAGTGAGTGTGTGCACCGGTTCCTCCATTCACCCTCCATTCGCCTGCCTCAACATGACCTTGCTTTCTCTAATAACTCTGTATCTCTCAGTTCTACTCTAAAGTCTGACAAGGCCTCTAGAACAAAGCTGAATAAGTGGTTGACGAGCTTAAGATTTTGTTGAGAAGACAAATTTGGATCTTCCTCTGCTGAAGATAGAAATGTATTTCATTTGGATCCTCTAATTGTAAGGCCGGACTATGTCAGTCTCAGGAATCAGACTGGAAGGGAGGGTGAACGCGGGAGGTTTTGTTCAGCACTGCTAAAAGCATTAGGTGGGCGCAGTTGATTGATGGATTTAAAGTCAACTCCTATGATGTAGACTAGACACCTCTGGATGTCTGAAAGAGCTGGATGTCGTGTTTTAATAAACACACTGGAGATGTCTTACATAGCTTTTCACATACTAGTATATGAAGGGTCATCATAGCTAGTGGTAGGTTTCACACTGGGTAGGCATTAGATTCATTGAATAATCCAAACCAGATCTTTGCATGAGTCATTAAACTATTCTTCCTTCTGATGTCTCATACGACCAGAGAACGTCATCTGATCTGTAATCATGTGGCTCACAGCGTTTGCGTCTGTGTAGTCCTCATCTTCAGAAGTAGAGTCAGAGGGGAGAGTTTTAATATGAAACAGCAGTGGCATGATAGTCACTTTAATGATGAATGCAAAGATGAGCAGTCAGACAGATCAGCTGTCAGGGAAGTGCTTTGGTTCCTAAAGAGGAAGTTAACACACAGGTCTGATGAGTAGGATTGAATGAAAGAGTAAGAGGGAGAGAAGTGATTTCCAGAACACTCAGACTTTAGTCTCAAGTAACTCATCACTTATTTCTAAATATAAAGCAAGAACACATTCGTCACTAAAACAATTAGCGATTACAAATCCATGCATTACAACCGAACATTTATTTATGCCAGAGCTGCAGTATCCTACAGAGTTTGGACAGAGAGAGGTAGAGAATATTAACCAGATTAGTGGCACTGCCACTTACTCTCTAAAACAGTGTTCCTCAACTCCAGCCCTGGTGGCCCACAAGTGCAGTTTGGTTCCAGACCTGGGCCAGTTTCCCAAAAGCATATTAAGGCTAAGTTGATCTTAGAAGCATAGGATCCTCAACCGGGAAACCGGGCCCAGTACTAATATAGACACACCTGATGCAACTAATTCACTGACCATCAAGCCCTTTATTAGTTGAATCAGGTGTAGGTGTGTTAGTGCTGGAACAAATATGTGCAGTCATGTGGGTCCCCAGGATAGGAGCTGAGAACAATAGAGCAGTAGGAAGCTGAGAAACGTCAGTAACGCTAAGTGCAGCCCCAGGATACTAAAATAATCCTAGTGGCAATTATTGCCTATGACTTGTCTGACACCTTTTTGTCAGACATTTACAACCCTTGATCTTGGCTTTGCACTTTACTTAGACAAGTCAGTGTTACTTCCAGAAACCTAACAGTAGCACAGCACCTTTGTTGGGGTTTCTGGTAGGTCCAGACACCTCCAGACCAGGAACAACGCTTATCAGTGGGCACAACCTTCTAGGAATACAGTACTGTGGTCAGGAGAGACCAAAATCAGACCCCATTCAAAACCGAGGATTACTGTTAAAACACCTGAACAGAGACTGGGCCACTGATGACCTGTTGATTAGGCTATAGGCTAGGTGTTCATGTATATCCTGCTGGACTGAGAAGACATTTGACCAGCACTGTCTATGTGCTCGTCATTTATCTGTCGCTCACCTGTTTCCAGTCTTCATCTCCCACCTCCAGTTTATCTTTCCAATGATTCACTCTGCCTTCACCCCCCCACCCTCCCTGTCTTCTTTCCCTGCCTGCCTCAATCTCTCCAGTCAAATCCCTTCACACTGAAGCTTCAACATCAGCCCATATGGTTCCATTGGTGAGCTGAGCATATTCACAGTGCAGTCTGAAGTGCCATGGTTGACCCAGGCCGGGTCTTCAACATGGCTGGGCTATCAGAATAGAAGTCAGTGATCAGATTGGAAACTGGAATGCAACGTTTATGCTTTTCAACTGAAGAAATGTCAGCAGCAAATACATCTGAATTGATAAAAGTGTTAGGTTTAATAGGGACCCACTAAAGTCTTACCAAAATATGGGTACACTTTCAACCACCTCCTGACATATGGCAGAGTAGACTAGCTACTGTCTGTTTGACATGGACATTGTGGTGCCACGTTTCTTTAACGGAAAGACACAGGGCGGGACCTATCTGAATTTGGCCAATAGAAACTATCGCTTCATTGCAAAATGCAACAGTTTGCAACTGTATGGACTAATGATTACATCCCAGAAAGTGCACTTGCTGAACATAGTGGTTACAAACGGTAAAAGTACACAAATAACAATCATATATTTCAACTTCTAATAGAAAATGCACACCAAAGAGAGCGATTCATAGTGCTTCTTCTTGTGCTTGTCTTGACAATTGTAATGCTCCCCAATGAATGGAGTGAAGAAATTATGACTGGTCTAAAATGTAATTTGCATTTAAATATATATTTTTTATTTAACGAGTCATTAAGGAGTTAAAAATGTAGAGCAGTGCTTCCCAACCTTTTTCCGTTACTGTACCATCAACTGAATAGTACCCTTGGTTGGTAACCACTGATGTAGAGAAACCCAGGGGCTCAACAACAGCATAAATACATCTCAAGCAACATTTTGGAAAAGTCAACAATGCAGTTTGAAGATCTGACCACTCAGAATTATACACACACAGTGAGACAGACATACACACAAAGGTAGAGAGAAGAGAACCTCCTGACATATGGTGGAGTAGACTAGCTACTGTCTGTTTGACATGGACATTGTGGTGCAATGTTCCAGATTTGGTTTTCGCTAAGTCTGACCATGTCAACACCTCCTTCCTCTCTACTTGTAGATATTCTGACAACACCGCATATCCAAACTACCATTGGGCATACAGTCAATTCCTGTCATTGCACTGGCTGTGAAAATTGGTGAGAATGAGACCCTTTGGAAGAATTCTCAATGTGCAGAAATCTCCATGGAAAGCAAAAGGACTTGCCTAATTATGAAGATTATTTGATCTATCAATATATGGACGTGTCAAATTATGCAAATATGAGGAAAAGCAATCATAGCTCTTGAACAATAATAACGAGATGAGACCAACACACAGATTACCGACCATTTTGAATCCCACCATACCTTCTCAGCTATGCAATCTGGTTTCAGAGCTGGTCATGGGTGCACCTCAGCCACGCTCAAGGGGCTAAACGATATCCTAACCGCCATCGATAAGAAACAATACTGTGCAGCCGTATTCATTGACCTGGCCAAGGCTTTCGACTCTGTCAATCACCACATCCTCATCGGCAGACTCGATAGCCTTGGTTTCTCAAATGTTTGCCTCACCTGGTCCACCAACTACTTCTCAGACAGAGTTCAGTGTGTCAAATCAGAGGGCCTGTTGTCCGGGCCTCTGGCAGTCTCTATGGGGGTGCCACAGGGTTCAATTCTTGGACCGACTCTCCTCTGTATACATCAATGATGTCGCTCTTGCTGCTGGTGAGTCTCTGATCCACCTATACGCAGACGACACCATTCTGTATACTTCTGGCCCTTCTTTGGACACTGTTAACAACCCTCCAGACGAGCTTCAATGCCATACAACTCTCCTTCCGTGGCCTCCAATTGCTCTTAAAACACAAGTAAAACTAAATGCAAGCTCTTCAACAGATCGCTGCCTGCACCTGCCCGCCCGTCCAACATCACTACTCTGGACGGCCCTGACTTAGGTATTTGTAGTTGTCCACATATTCTAGGTGTCTGGTTAGACGGTAAACTCTCCTTCCAGACTTACATCAAACATCTCCAATCCAAAGTGAAATCTAGAATTGGCTTCCTATTTCGCAACAAAGCATCCTTCACTCATGCTGCCAAACATACCCTTGTAAAACTGACCATCCTACCGATCCTCGACTTCGGCGATGTCATTTACAGAATAGCCTCCAATACCCTACTCAATAAATTGGATGCAGTCTGTCACAGTGCCATCCGTTTTGTCACCAAAGCCCCATATACTACCCACCACTGCGCCCTGTACGCTCTCGTTGGCTGGCCCTCGCTTCATACTCGTTGCCAAACCCACTGGCTCCAGGTCATCTACAAGACCCTGCTAGGTAAAGTCTCCCCTTATCTCAGCTCGCTGGTCACCATAGCAGCACGCGCTCCAGCAGGTATATCTCTCTGGTCAACCCCAAAACCAATTCTTCCTTTGGCCGCCTCTCCTTCCAGTTCTCTGCTGCCAATGACTGGAATGAACTACAAAAATCTCTGAAACTGGAAACACTCATCTCCCTCACTAGGTTAAAGCACCAGCTGTCAGAGCAGCTCACAGATTACTGCACCTGTACATAGCCCATCTATAATTTAGCCCAAACAACTACCTCTCCCCCTACTGTATTTATTTATTTATTTTGCTCCTTTGCACCCCATTTTCTCTCTACTTTGCACATTCTTCCACTGCAAATCTACCATTCCAGTGTTTTACTTGCTATATTGTATTTACTTCGCCACCATGGCCTTTTTTTTGCCTTTACCTCCCTTATCTCACCTCATTTGCTCACATTGTATATACTTATTTTTTTCTATGGTATTATTGACTATGTTTGTTTTACTCCATGTGTAACTCTGTGCTGTTCTATGTCGAACTGCTTTACTTTATCTTGGCATGGTCGCAATTGTAAATGAGAACTTGTTCTCAACTTGCGTACCTGGTTAAATAAAGGTGAAATACAACATGTTTATTTATTTATTTTATTTGTTAATACGTGGTTATGATAGTATTATTCCAATAACAAGATAGATACCAAACGGTTCCTTACCACCCACATTATTGCTCAATCTAAAACGGTTGACCAAAGAACTGCAAAACAAAACTGAACTTGTAACGTTATAAAAATGACATTGACAGACCATTGACACAGCGCACTCCAGCTGGCTAATTCTATTCCTGCCTTGGACAAGCTAACCAAACTAGCACGTAAATTGTTCTTGAACAAGTTAGCTAGATTTAAAGCTAATTGGTCAGGGTCACATTAAGCCATGTCTTATAAATTCCCAATATTTAACGTTATGTGAACTGAATTAACGCTAACTTCGTCTCCCTAAATAGCATATATAGCTGTTAGCTAGGTTACCTGTCTAACGTTAGCTAGCTAACTAAGCAGCCAGCTACATAACTTTCAGTGCTAATAGCTAAGATTACAGGCTAAATGAGGACGACGGTCAACCTAGTTTGATTTCACCTAGGTAGGTACCGTTACCGCTGATGCCCGTTTTCCAATCTGGCTTCCAACGACAAATATCACCTTAATCTGGTTCCATTCTATTTTCATCTATTTCTTCCCAGTTTCTAACATCGTATAGACGTTTCTCCTCAAATGCTATGCTAGTTAACGTTAGCCAGATCTGCCACAATCAAAGCCCGGCTTGATCCCACTGTCCCTTCTACAAAAACATACATAGCCTAGCCAGCTAGCTAGGTTTGCTTTGAGAAATGATAACATCGACAGTTGTATCAATTGTTTTAGTTAGATACTTCATTTAAGTGACTAGTGCACACATATATATCCCGATCCCTTCAATTAGCTATACTCACGGGCTAGTTTCAAATTTCCGAAGCCAGTCGAGCTGCTCCCTGTGGCCTGTGAAGCCCCAGATTTTCCTGTAGAAATCCCTCCGGTAACAGACGATCCGGCGGCGGCTGAAGCGGCTCCGGGAGCCCCTGGAGGCTCAGCAAACGAGCTGGTCCTGGGCCGCCCGCTGCCGCTCATATCTATGTGCGCTAAAGCCGGGGCAGGGGAAAAGTTTGTTGCGATTTAGAGCCAAGCAGGCACAGAGTTGACCTATCTTTTCTAAAGTAGTCGTTACAAATTTAACTGCATTGGTAGCATATCGTTGTAGCTAGCTTGTACGTCTCCCCCTTTCTTCTTCGCTTGGCACAGTGGTTGGACTTGACGCACAGCAACGCGCTGGCTGATAGCACTGCTTCATGGGTAATGAAGTTTTGAGGGCAGATCCAACTGGGGTGTAATTCATTACGCCAATTCTGTTGCAAAACGTTTCTTTAACGTAAACAACGGACCGGCACAGGGCGGGGCCTACCTGAATTTGGCCAACAGAAACTCTCACTTCGTTGCAAAATGCAACAGTTTGCAACTGTTTGGACTAATGATTACACCCCAAAGTGCACTTGTGGTGCTTAGTGGTTACAAACGGTAAAAGTATACAAATAAAGATAATATATTTAAACTTCTATATAAAATGCACACCAAAGACAGCGATTCATAGTGCTTCTTATTGTGCTTGTCTTGACAATTGTAATGCTCCCCAATGAATGGTGAGTGAAGAAATTATGACTGGTCTAAAATGTAATTTGCATTTAAATATTGAATTTTTTATTTAACTAGGCATTAAAGAGCTGAAAATATAGAGCAGTGCTTCCCAACCTTTTTTGGTTACTGTACCATCAACTGAATAGTACCCTTGGTTGGTAACCACTGATGTATTCACTTATTTGATTTATTGCCTACCTCATGCCTTTTGCACACATTGTATATAGATTCTCTTTTTCCTACCATGTTATTGACTTGTTTATTGTTTACTCCATGTGTAACTCTGTGTTGTTGTCTGTTCACACTGCTATGCTTTATCTTGGCCAGGTCGCAGTTGCAAATGAGAACTTGTTCTCAACTAGCCTACCTGGTTAAATAAAGGTGAAATAAAAATAAAATAAAAATGTAGAGAAACCCAGGGGCTCAACAACAGCATAAATACATCTCAAGCAACATTTTGGAAAAGTCAGCAATGCAGTTTGAAGATCTGACCCCTCAGAATTACACACACACAGTAAGACAGACATACACACACAAAGATAGAGAAAATAGCAGACCAAGTTGACCATCTTGGCATAAAAAGAGATTGTAAAACAGGTCTAAAGTAGATACAAATGACAAACCATGGCGACAGTAAACACCCACAACCGCAAATATACAGTACGTTTTGTGAAAATGCCCTAAAGACCGCTTGATGACTGACAGGGAATGTGTCCAATCACTTCCTTCCAAAGTCACAAGGCCAGAGCGCAAGGCAGCAAAGCGTGCTGACAACAGGGGAACGATCCGCGGACAAACGATGTTTTTCGTGCACCGAAATGTTTCTCTGCCAGAAGATTCACGATTTTAAAAGCGTACCGTTAAATCAGTGCATTATTCACTTAAAGACGGAACAGAGAGTGCATTGTTGCTTCTGCGGAGCTTTGTGACTACCTCACGAGGGATTGTCCAACGACAGTAGATGAGAGGTAAGATTATTTGAACGGGAGGGGAAGGAAGGGCCTGTCGTGTTTACCGGAGACCTGCGGGGAAAAGTGGATAGCGCCGCCTGACGACCGCCTTGAGCCGGGGAGCCACAGTCAGGAGACAGCGGTGCCTCCGAAGAGGTCTCGGATATCGGAGAGAGCGCCGCCAACAGCTCGCCACATGAATGATAACACACAGGAAGCAATGTTGCAAGCTATCATGCAGCACTGTGGCTTATATAAACTACATGTCATTAATTATATGCCATATTTGAGTAGAAAAAATGCATCTAATTATACACATCCCTGTTAACTATTTCACATCCCGTCTACCACCATTTGGCGCCTACATGCAGTTAGCTTCTGCTGCTTGTGGCAGCTTCTAATTAGCTTGTAGCTATCAGCTCTATTTTCTATGACGATTTTATGGAACCATGCAATCGCTACAGTGCAATTCCATGGTAACGGAATTACGCTGAGACTCAGATTTTTCACTTTCACAATTTATGCTAAACAAAAACATTTACTGGAACAACAGTGTAGATGCGAAGTTTGTTAACAGAATAACAGTAAATCTATTTTGGTTATTGAACTACAGTAAGTGAAGTAACAGAATTACGGTAACGAAATTACATCATGGGTCCCTGATCTGTACTACACAGAAATGCATAATTTATGGATATGAATGTCATTTTCTTTATTGTGATTCATCCTGAATAGTTACACAAAGGTAGAAATATGCAATATCATCCTTTGCATATATGGGTATCATTCTACACACTGGCTATTGTTAAAATGAGCTCTGCCCACAAACAAGACCAAATCTGAACCAATCATAAACGTCTATGTTTCACAAGTTTGGACATTACAGTAGAGCACAATATAGTACAGTACATTACTGTGCTCTACTGTACGGAACTCTACTGTACTATACTCTACTTTTCTTCACTGTGCTATCCAAACTTGTGAAACATAGACGTTTATGATTGGTTTAAATTTGGTGCAGTCACCAATCATGGGCGTCTGTGTTTGGGTCAAATCAAGGCCGGCCCCAAAAATGATTTATGTGGACGTTGACATTTCAACTACTTTTCAACGTCCATGGACTTCCGGTGCTCAGTGGGTGCGGATGCTGGCTACAGTTTTAGTAAATGGAAAGAGAGGGGGCTCTTGGGTAGTCATCAGTAAGAACCGGGAGAGGTGATATTAACTAGAGGGAGAGGTTGTCCAGACTGTTTTCACACTCTCGCTTTGACCACCAGACAACAGAAAGAGACAGAAAACAGTTATGAGCTGAACATAACAGTATGCCAGTGGAAGGGAGGACATTATGATTTGATTTCCCATTGTGGTCAATTCAATTGCTGTAATTCCGTTACTGTTTTTTCTGTAATTATGTAACCAATTTGGTAACAGAATTACGAGTTATAATCACAAAATAATTCACAAACTGTAAAAAACACAAACTAATTGGTCGGTCTACCTTGTTACTTCTGTGAACTTTCATTATCATCTTAAAGATATGTGGGTTTTGGTAACGGAATTACAAGGCAGAAGGCAGTGTTTTAAGAAGGCAACCTACATTTAGTTTTGGATAAATTATTTAAGTGTTGATAATAGTTTACCTAAATATTACTTCAACATTATTGTGTTTTGATATATTTCTAATACCTTTTTTAAGGCTTATCTGGTAGATGTTTTCTAAGACCTCTTTCCATCTGTTTGACCAGAAATCCAAGCAATTACTAGAAACCTTTATCTATGACTTCATTTGACACCCATTTTGATACATATATTTTTTGTTATTCATTTTAATTGTATTTATTTAACCCTTAGTTGACTGAGAACACATTCTCATTCACAGCAACGACCTGGGATTTGTTACAGGGGAGAAGAGGGGCGATGTGTGAGCCAATTGGAAGCTGGGGATGATTAGGTGGCCATGATTGTATGAGGGCCACATTGAGATATGTTCCTATCAACATCACATGTTGGTGCTCATGGCTCCTTTTACATGGAAATGACCTACATCATTGTAAACTAAAATAATGTCTGTGGGCCATTTGGGGTTTGGGACAGGCGATACCAAATAGCTGACTGAGACTACTGTATTTTGCTTTTTTTCAGGCTCCCTCCCTGTTGTCCTGACATCACAGAACATCATAGTGAGATACCTGAGGAAAGAGGCTAGCTACTTTACTAATCATTGTTACTGGTTCAAGCCCTAAAACTCACAACACACTGTTTTCTCACTAACAGACATCAAAGTCTTCAGTTCAACCATCGAGGCATACTTGTATCAGGATCGTAACACAGAGATATAACTCAGACTCAGACCAGGACAGGAGCCTTTTTATCATTCATTGAATTGTGCTGACTAACACACACGGTCCTTCAAAAACCGCCTTGCAGTAGTCATGGATGACCAGCAGGAGGACTCAGAGGGCATGTACGACATCCAGCACCAGTACATGTGCAGCGAGTGCCACCAGCTCTTCAACACCCTAGAAGAAGTGCTGATGCACCAGCAGATCCACACAGGGCAGGAGGGAGAAGAGGGGGAGGCTGGGGAGGCCATGGCCATCCAGGGCATCTCAGAGTATGGGGACAGCCAGTACCAGTGCCTGGAGTGTGGTGCCCTCATCAGGAACCCAGATGAACTGCTACTGCACCAGGAGCTGCACATGAGAGAGGCAGGGTTGGAGACAGAGGACCATGGTGAGAGGGGGAGGATGGTGTAGGACAGGAAAGGGTGGATATATGTCTTGAAGAGGGGGGGTGAAAGGTGGTGGTTTGTTTCAAGGATGAAAGGCAGAGGTTTGAATGTAGAGGGGCTAGATAGTGAGACTCACCTGCTGAACGCTGTGTTGTGTTCCCCAGAACTGTGTGAGGTGTTGGAGACAGACGAGGCAGGGACAGAGGGCCAGGTGTCGGGGCCTGTCCAGTACCAGTGTCTAGACTGCCTGGCCCTGTTTGACTCTCCAGAGGTGTGGCTGACCCACAGACAGACCCACAGCAAGAGCAGCACGCACAGTGCCACAGAGACTGTGAGTATTAAATACCAACACATTTCATCAGCAAACCCTTCATCAAAGGGCTTACAGGCTGGTGTTCTTTTGCGCAAAAGCAGACAGGCAGAATTAGGTGTTTCCTTTCTTGGCTCAAACTTCCTCCTCTCTCTCCCAGGAGTATGTGCTGCAGCCCGATGGTACTGTGACACCCTTGGTCAGTGTTCAGAACTTTGTCTTGAGTGAACAACAAGCTGGGGAGATCTTAGCACAGGTACTGTACACACTTCATGTCAAAAAGCTTTTTAAAACCAGTAACCAGTTATTCTCACTCAAACATGATCATGTCTGTGCCCCCCTCAGGTCCTAGCTCAACAACAACAACAGCATCAGTCTGCCCCCCAGCCCTCGACCCCCTCCCGGGCCACCTTCCTACCCCCCGTCTCCCCCCTTCCCGGCTCGGCCACAATGCGTCTCCAGATCTGCAGTGCCCAGGCTCTGGCTGATGGCTCCAGTACCCCCGGCCTACGGCGCGCCAAACTGCTGCCCCCTCTGCTCACTCCTCTAGGGGTGGGCTCGGTAGGAAAGCTGGGGGTTCCAGAGAATGGCCTCCAGAGACTGGAGGTGGCGCTGTCTGCTGTCCGGGTGGAGAAAGAGCAGCAGGGGGAGGTGGTGATCTTCCACCCCTACGAGTGCTCTGAGTGTGCCCTCCTCTTCCAGACCCCAGAGGACTTCCTGCAACATCAGGGGGAGCACTTCCTGGCCCAGGAGAAGGAGAGCGGTGAGGACGGTGTGATGATGGGATACGAGGAGGACAGAGGGAGGGAGGAGGAGAGAGAGGAGGAGAATGGGGGGAGGGTGGCAGAGGAGAGGGGGAAGGGAACGGGGAGACGCGCCCTGGCTAAAAGATCTAGAAACACACCGCTATGCCTGCACTGCAACCAATGCCAGCGTACCTTCACGTCAGCCAATCGGCTGGCGGCACACAGGCGCGTGCACGAGCATGGCACATACGAGTGTCGGGAGTGCGACAAGGTGTTTAAGAAGGCGACGTCACTGCAGACACACATGCGCTCTCACTCTGGGGAGGCTCGGTATCTGTGTGTGGACTGTGGTCACGGCTTCAACACCGAGATGACCCTCATCATACACAGGTAGGTGCCTGACCAGACATCATGTTCTCATCATTTTTTTTTTTTTTTTTTTTTTTTTTTTTTTTTAAACCTTTATTTAACTAGGCAAGTCAGTTAAGAACAAATTCTTATTTTCAATGACGGCCTAGGAACAGTGGGTTAACTGCCTGTTCAGGGGCAGAACGACAGATTTGTACCTTGTCAGCTCGGGGATTTGAACTTGCAACCTTCCGGTTACTAGTCCAACACTCTAACCACTAGGCTACGCTGCCGCCCCATCACAATCCCAAATGTTTTCCTGTCTATTGCTTTTTGAATGCTGTTTTGTATTGAAGGCTCTGAGACAAATCTTCTCTTCACTTTTTATATCCGCCCATCCCTACCTCTGTCTCCTCATCCCTCACGTCATCCCTCGCTCTGTCCTGTAGGAAGTCTCACACAGCAGAGCCGCTCCACAGGTGTGAGCACTGTGCCAAGACCTTCACCAATATGACCAAGTTCCTGTACCACCGTAGAACACACACCACCAAAGCAGCCACCACTACACTTACCCCCGTCGTCCTGGTAACCACGTTTTCTTTTTAAAAATGGTAATATTGTTCTTATAGTTCCAAATTCTAACTTGAGAAATGTTTTGTGCAAATCATCAATGAGAAATGTGTGCAAATGTTTTGTTTCTCTAGTTAAATTCAGTCCCATACTGGTCAATGTATGAGCATGTGTTTTGACGATGTCCTGTGCAGGTCCCAGCGGCCCCCAGGAGGATGTCCCTGTCAGCCCTGTCCATCCTTCAGAGAGCCCGGGCTCTGAGGGAGAGGGGTGAGGGCAGCCCCATGGAGACGGAGGGGGACGAGGAGAACCTAATGGCCCCCCTTACCGAGGCTGAGATGGAGATAGGCGAGTCGGGGGAGGACACTGCCTCCAGCTCTCTGAGCAGGGCAGAGGGAGGAAAGGAGAATGGGGTGGATGTGGAGGGGACACCAGGGGGCAGTGGAGAATCCCAACCGGGGGAACATACTGCTGATCCTGGTTCCTCTACTGACCATAACCCCTCTGGTCCAGCTGGCCTCCGGGGCGCGTTCCCCTGCCCCTCCTGCCCTCAGGCTTTCCCCTCCCTGCTCCGCCTGGTCAAACACCGCCATACGTCCCACATCTCCGAGCGACACTTCAAGTGCTCCGTGTGCACCAAGACCTTCAAGAAGCAGATGCACCTACGCAACCACCTGCGCATACACACCGGCGAGCGGCCCTTCCAGTGCTCAGACTGCGGAAAGACCTTCTCGTCTCTGGCCAACCTGTCTCGCCACAACCTCACCCACTCTGGCGTGCGCCCCTACCGCTGCGACATCTGCCACCGGACATTCACCCAGTCATCCAACCTCCGGCAGCACCGCCTACTCCATGCCAACCTCCCTCCCTGGCCCTGCCCGGACTGCCCCGCCACCTTCGTACGGCCGGCCAAGCTAGCCGCCCACCGCTACACTGTTCACCCGGGGGCCCCGGCCCCGTTCTCCTGCCCCCACTGCCAGGCTGGCTTCCTGCACAGGAGGAAGAGAGACCGCCACTGTCAGGAGGTCCACCCCACTGAGGCCCAGGCAGACAGAGAGGGAGGGTTAGAGAGCCAGCCCCAAGTGTGCCCAGACGGGGAGCCCCTCTCAGAGCCCTCCACCTCAGAAGACACAGGGACCACCAGCATCATGAGAGGGGGCCTGGACTGCACTGTGTGTAGAAAGAAGCTCAACTCTGCAGCCAACTGGCGTCTGCATCAGCTGAGCCACGGCCTGGTTCCTGGTCGGTCCTGTGGTGGTGCAGTGGCCAGGGGTAAATCCCACCAGTGCCTAACCTGCGGTAAGCTGTTTGTCTCCTCCTCTGGCGTGACCTTGCATCAGCGCATCCACACAGGAGAGCGCCCCTTCCCCTGCAACCTGTGTGGCAAGCGCTTCCGGCAGAACACGCACCTGCGAGAGCACCTGCGCACGCACACAGGGGAGCGGCCGTTCCGCTGCGAAATATGTGACAAGGGCTTTGTCCAGAGCATGCACCTGGCGGAGCACCGGCGTACGCACACGGGGGAGCGCCCCCACGCCTGTCTGGTGTGTGGCAAGGCCTTCAAGTCCTTCTCCAACCTGCGGAACCACAGGAAGACCCACGCACGCCAGCAGAGGCAGGAGGAGGCGGCCGCAGCACAGGTTGCCATGGAGACCAACGCCGCCGTGGCGCTAGTGGAGGCATCCCAGGTGGAACTGGCCAATGGGCAGCCTCAGCTGATCCACATACAGACGTCGACCCTACAGCAGGTGAGGGCGGGGTCTGTGTGCGGCCTCTGAGGGTGTGTTAGTCTGTAAAATTGAGAAAATATGTTGTTCAAATATGTTTTTCTCTCACATCCTCCATACAATGCTTCCTTTCCTATCCAGACCCAGGGTACTCCTACCATCATGTGTAATGAGTTTGGGGAGACCATCGCCATCATAGAGACCAGTGAGGGAGGAACCCTTCCCCTGGCTGAGGCTTTAGAGATCTACCACACAGCCCTGGAGAACAGTCTGGGGATGGACTCCATCACTGTAGACAGTCTACAGCTCATCTAACAGTCTGGGGATGGACTCCATCGCTGTAGACAGTCTACAGCTCATCTAACAGTCTGGGGATGGACTCCATCTCTGTAGACAGCCTACAGCTCATCTAACAGTCTGGGGATGGACTCCATCTCTGTAGACAGTCTACAGCTCATCTAACAGTCTGGGGATGGACTCCATCTCTGTAGACAGCCTACAGCTCATCTAAAGGCCAGACAGAGACAACTCAGAACCATGACCGGACCATCAGATAACCCTCACAGAACCCTCACACGACTATCTAGATACTCTGAGGGTCAAAGAGACACGACTCAGAACTATCACAGACCTGTCATAGAACCATCAAACAAGCCTCACAGAGTTATCTACAGCTACTGAGAGCCAGTGAGAGGCTCAACTATCGGAGAACCATGACAGAACTACCTGTGTGGGCTGTGGGACTGTACTGACTTGATTGGCAGAGAGCATGTTTTACTGACTCTTATCCTATTGGGGTGAATGTATGGGCAGCAGTAGAAGATTAAACTGTGATCTAGTGAACTACAGGAGTGTAGGAACACTGGTCTGGTTGTCATTGTTGAGTATAAAAATGATTGTCTACAATTGCAGCAGGCAGGACAACAGTAGGTGCTCATTCACTCCTCCAGACCAAATGTGTTACGATCTCATGTTCAGAAAGACAGGGCAGAGCCGGTCAGTGGTGGCGGAGAGGTAGTTGTGACAGACGTGAATCGAGGGCCATTTCCTGTGTTTGTCATGTTCTTGACTGCCCATGGATGTTCATTCAGTGCTTGTCTGTAATATGTGATTTTTACTTTGAAACAATGACTGTTCCTCCTTTTGCTGTAAATAGATAAATGAATGATTAAATGATATTTGATAATATGCTGCAACTGTGTGTGTGTTACTGTGTCTTGTGATTGGGGTTGATACTGGACCCCATTCTCCCTCTTTTTGAAGAATGGATCAAGCCCAGGGAAAATTAACGTAAGGGCAAGCACACACACTTTATATTGTTTTAAGTGCAGTATTCTCCTTCTCAATAAATGTCTTCATAAAACATATATCTTTGCTTGTCCTAGCATTCTCCAAAATGACTAAACTATATATGCAGTTGAAGTCGGAAGTTTACATACACCTTAGTCAAATACATTTAAGCTCAGTTTTTCACAATTCCTGACATTTAATCCTAGTTAAAAAAATAACTGTCTTACGTCAGTTAGGGGTGTGTACTTGTCCGCTTGCTCAGTTGTGCACCGGGGCCTCCCACTCTTTCTATTCTGGTTAGGGCCAGTTTGCGCTGTTCTGCGACGGGAGTAGTACACAGTGATGTATGCGATCTTCAGTTTCTTGGCAATTTCTCGCATGGAATAGCATTCATTTCTAAGAACAAGAATAGACTGACGAGTTTCAGAAGAAAGTTTTTTGTTTCTGGCCATTTTTCTGAGTGACCCCAAACTTTTGAGCAGTAGTGTATATACTGAACAAAAATATAAACGCAACATGTAACAATTTTACTGAGTTGCAGTTCATATGAAGAAATAAATCCATTAGGCCCTAATCTATGGATTTCACATGACTGGGCAGGTGCAGGCCTGGTAGGACATAGGCCCACCCACTGGGGAGCCATCCCCAGCCAATCAGAATGCATTTTTCCACACAAAAGGGCTTTATTACAGACAGAAATACTTTTGTTTCATCAGCTATCCGGGTGGCTGGTCTCAGACGATCCCGCAGGTGAAGAAGCCAGATCTGGAGGTCCTGGGCTGGCGTGGTTACACGTAGTCTGTGGTTGTGAGGCCGGTTAGACATACTGCCAAATTCTCTAAAACAACGTTGGAGGTGGCTTATGGTAGAGAAATGAACATTCAATTCTCAGGCAACTGCTCTGGTGGACAATTGTGCAGTCAGCATGCCAATTGCGCTCTCCCTCAACTTGAGACACCTGTGGCATTGTGTTGTGTGACAAAACTGCACATTTTAGAGTGGCCTTTTGTCCCCAGCACAAGGTGCACCTGTGTAATGATCATGCTGTTTCATCACCTTCTTGATATGCCACACCTGTCAGGTGGCTGGATTATCTTGGCAAAGGAGAAATGCTCACTAACAGGGACGTAAAACAAATTTGTGCACAAAATTAGAGAAATAGGCTTTTGGAACATTTCTGGGATATTTTATTTCAGCTCATGAAACATGGGACCAACACTTTACATGTTGCATTTATATTTTTGTTCAGTGTAGATGGACAATAATAACTAAACTAATGTAAATGTAATCAAAAACTGGTGGTTCAGCTGTGTGTACATTATAAACTAGTGAAAAATATGTTAACTTGAACATTTATTTGTATACTGAAAGATAGATGTACATTTATGAATAATTTAAGTTTATCTTGCATACTGTATCAGTAAAACAAGGAGTAAAACATTAATATTCATTTGTCAATTTTTGGAGTTTGACCTTGTGTAATGACATCTTTTAAAAGTCAATACAAGTCAGTTACACATTGTTCCTTAATATTATAGCGAGTCTCCTGACTACAGTAAATAATATGTACAACAACCAGGTCTTGCACAAAGACAACCAATTTTATACCCTACCACTCTTTATACTGCCCTGCCTCCTCCAGGCTTATCTCCGCCCACCCCAAAAATAGCCTGGAGAGAACAGTAAGGGAGGGAGGAGGCTATAGAATCAAACTTACTAGCAGAGGAGTGAGAGAGCGGTATACAGGGTTGTCCAAAAACATACTTACACTTAAATGACTACAAATGTCAACCCTCTTCTCTTTGTTATCCCTCATTGAAATGAATACAAATATTTGTCACCCCAGGTCCTTGCTGGGGCGAAGTGAGGGTGTTGAAAGGGAAGACAAAGAGAGGGAAAGAGGCACAGGTGAGGACCATCTCTCACACAGGTGAGGACCATCTCTCACACATCCCATCCCATTTCCTCTCAAATAAGAAAACGGGTTGCGAGAGAATAATGGCATTGATACCAGCCCATAGCAAGGATGAGGTCCACTCTAACAATGAGAGGAGTAATATTAGTAACAGTAATACAATAATAACATAATGAACTGCAAAGTTACATGTGTTTGATAAAAAAAGACAAGTTTGATGTCTTTAAAAAAGAAAGTTAGATAATAAAACTGCTTGGCATTAAAAGTAATAGGAATGTCAGCCTGACATGCTCTGGGTTCCCAACTAAAGTTTACAAATATATAAAACATGGTTGAAGTGACAGTGAGAAATGTAAAGCCATGTGCCCATTGACTCCTTCTCCCCGCCTCCTTCCCTCATGGCGAGCGAATCAGACAAGCAGGAACGCTTGGTGCACGCTTTACTGGCATCTTCTGTAGCCAATCATGGGAAGTGAGGGCGAGGTCCTAAACTCTCTCCTGAAGTTATGCTTTTATGGATTAAAGTAGAGAAAAATTGAACAAAACAAGGATCCTTCTGATCCCTCACCAGGGTAGTGCGGGCTCTCATCCAATGGCATCATCTCAAGCCAGTGGGGACCCAGCCCCCTAATGTCCAGCAGAAACAAATGAGCCAATGGGAGACTTGAGCCAGACCCTCTTCAGCAGCCAATTAACTGATCTTGTGTCCCAAGTCCTCCATTTTTAAAAACAACAAAGTCAGTCCTGTTAGAGTGAGATAAATTACCTCAAGCAGTCCCACTAAGTGATATGCTATTCAGTCTGAAAGATGGGCCCTGCTCCAAGGCAATGGGTAACAGCTGGAGAGTTGTTATTGTATAGTCCACTGGCATCAATGGAAGCTTACAGGGATAATATTAATATTACTAACAAAGTGCTAATTCAAGTGTGAGTATTGGAGTTTGGGGTTCATCAGCTGTGTGTGTGTGTATGTCACTGGCATTTTAAATGTCATTTTTTGGAGAGGGGGAATTACACTTTTTTTTTTAAATCCCCTTTTACATTTTAAACAATTCTATCTCTGACACATTTTGCAAACACACATCCTCTTGGTCTTTCTGACCTGGCTCGAGAGAGAGAGAGACAGGTCCAGATACACACAGAGACAGAGGGGTGTAGCGTCAACAAAATTAAGAGGCGGGATTTGGGGAACTGGTCCATCGCTGGTTGGTCAATCCAGCCTGTCGGCATCCTTCATCTAGATGACTCCTGCAAATCCCTCGGCTCCTCTGGACTACCCTCCCTCTCTCGATCCGCCTCCTCTCCCAATGGCTCTGCCCCTCCTGTCCCTTCCCCTGATTGGGTGCCAGACGGTCCGGGGAGCGAGGAGGCCTCGTTGGTCTCAGAGGGGACGGCAGTCTGCATGATCTTCTGTCGGACCTCCCTGATCTTCAGCTGCAGACACACCTTGGTGGGGAAGATGTCTGAGTAGCGTGCCTGGAAGGCTGCCGTGGCCTGGGCTGGAGAGCAGACAGGAGAAGGAGGAAGACAGAGAGGAAGTGATGATTATTGTTGATTGACTAGGAATGTAGAGAAAAACAAATTTGCTGGGTGGGGAGGACTGTGTGTGTGCACATGTGTACACTGTGAATGAGAGTGAGAGTAGGCATATGTACAATACCAGTCAAAAGTTTGGACACCTACTCATTACAGGGTTTATCTTTATTTTGACTATTTTCTACATTGTAGAGTAGTGAAGACATCAAAACTATGAAATAACACATATGGAATCATGTATTAACCAAAAATGTGTAGGAGTGGTATACAGAAGATAGCCCTATTTGGTAAAAATCCCAAGTCCATATTATACAGTGAGGGGGAAAAGTATTTGATCCCCTGCTGATTTTGTACGTTTGCCCACTGACAAAGAAATGGTCTATAATTTTAATGGTAGGTTTATTTGAACAGTGAGAGACAGAATATCAACAAAAACAATCCAGAAAAACACATGTCAAAAATGTTATGAATTGATTTGCATTTTAATGAGGGAAATAAGTATTTGACCCCTCTGCAAAACATGATTTAGTACTTGGTGGCAAAACCCTTGTTGGCAATCACAGAGGTCAGACGTTTCTTGTAGGTAGCCACCAGCTTTGCACACATCTCAGGAGGGATTTTGTCCCACTCCTCTTTGCAGATCTTCTTCAAGTCATTAAGGTTTCGAGGCTGACGTTTGGCAACTCGAACCTTCAGCTCCCTCCACAGATTTTCTATGGGATTAAGGTCTGGAGACTGGCTAGGCCACTCCAGGACCTTAATGTGCTTCTTCTTGAGCCACTCCTTTGTTGCCTTGGCCGTGTGTTTTGGGTCATTGTCATGCTGGAATACCCATCCACGACCCATTTTCAATACCCTGGCTGAGGGAAGGAGGTTTTCACCCAAGATTTGACGGTAAATGGCCACGTCCATCGTCCCTTTGATGCGGTGAAGTTGTCCTGTCCCCTTAGCAGAAAAACACCCCCAAAGCATAATGTTTCCACCTCCATGTTTGACGGTGGGGATGGTTTCTTGGGGTCATAGGCAGCATTCCTCCTCCTCCAAACACGGCAAGTTGAGTTGATGCCAAAGAACTCCATTTAGGTCTCATCTGACCACAACACGTTCACCCAGTTGTCCTCTGAATCATTCAGATGTTCATTGGCAAACTTCAGACGGGCATGTATATGTGCTTTCTTGAGCAGGGGGACCTTGCGGGCGCTGCAGGATTTCAGTCCTTCACGGCGTAGTGTGTTACCAATTGTTTTCTTGATGACTATGGTCCCAGCTGCCTTGAGATCATTGACAAGATCCTCCTGTGTAGTTCTGGGCTGATTCCTCACCGTTCTCATGATCATTGCAACTCCACGAGGTGAGATCTTGCATGGAGCCCCAGGCTAAAGGAGATTGACAGTTCTTTTGTGTTTCTTCCATTTGCGAATAATCACAGAAACTGTTGTCACCTTCTCACCAAGCTGCTTGGCGATGGTCTTGTAGCCCATTCCAGCCTTGTGTAGGTCTACAATCTTGTCCCTGACATCCTTGGAGAGCTCTTTGGTCTTGGCCATGGTGGAGAGTTTGGAATCTGATTGATTGATTGCTTCTGTGGACAGGTGTCTTTTATACAGGTAACAAACTGAGATTAGGAGCACTCCCTTTAAGAGTGTGTGGAGGTGTGATGGTGCTTTGCTGGTGACACTGTCAGTGACCTATTTAGAATTCAAGGCACAATTAACCAGCATGGCTACCACAGCATTCTGCAGCGATATGCCATCCCATCTGGTTTGCACTTAGTGGGATTATCATTTGTTTTTCAACAGGACAATGACACAACATCTCCAGGTTGTGTAAGGGCTATTTGACCAAGAAGGAGAGTGATGGAGTGCTGCATCAGATGACCTGGCCTCCACAATCACCCAACCTCAACCCATTGAGATGGTTAGGGATGAGTTGGACCGCAGAGTGAAGGAAAAACAGCCAACAAGGGCTCAGCATATGTGGGAACTCCTTCAAGACTGTTGGAAAAGCATTCCAGTTGAAGCTGGTTGAGAGAATGCCAAGAGTGTGCAAAGCTGTCATCAAGGCAAAGGGTGGCTACTTTGAAGAATCTATTTTGATTTGTTTAACCCTTTTTTCATTACTACATGATTCCATACATGTTATTTCATAGTTTTGATGTCTTCACTATTATTCTACAATGTAGAAAATAGTAATTATAAAGAAAAACCCTTGAATGAGTAGGTGTGTCCAAACTTTTGACTGGTACTGTATATAAAAATCTATATGCAAGTGTGTGTATGTGTGTCTGTACTGACCTGATGGGAAGAAGCCATGCTCCTGGAAGAGCTGCATGACGAGGGCTCGTCTCTGGTCCAGGGTGCGTCTCAGAGAGGAGTAGGGCACCTTGTCAAACTCCAGCTCCCCCAGGATGTCCTCTCCGTCAGCACCTGTCCCTGGAGGGGGACACACAGACGGGGGGGCTGACAGACACACACCCTGGTTAGTCTTTTATATAAAACATTTGTGTAAACATGGAACATATATTTTAGGACTTGGAAGAGCAGTTTATTATACAGCGCATTCAGACTTGACTTTTTCCAGTTTTGTTACATTACAGCCTTATTCTAAAATCATCAATCTACACAGAATACCCTATAATGCCAAAGCAAAAACAGGTTTTTAGAAATGTTTGCCAATTTAAATAGTACATTTACATAAGTATTCAGACACTTTACTCAGCACTTTGTTGAAACACCTTTGGCAGCGATTAGAGCGTTGAGTCTTCTTGTGTATGACGCTACAAGCTCGTCACACCTGTATTTGGGGAGGTTTTCCTATTCCTCTCAAGTTGGATGGGGAGTGTTGCTGCACAGCTATTTTCAGGTCTCTCCAGAGATGTTCAATCAGGTTCAAGTCCGGGCTCTGGCTGGGCCACTCAAGGACATTCAGAGACCTGTCCTGAAGCCACTCCTGCGTTATCTTGGCTGTGTGCTTAGTGTTGTTGTCTTGTTGGAAGGTGAACCTTCACCCCAGGCTGAGGTCCTGAGCGCTCTGGAGTAGGTTATCAAGGATCTCTCTGTTCTTTGCCTCGATCCTGACTAGTCTCCCAGTCCCTTCCGCTGAAAACATCCCCACAGCATGACGTTGCCACCACTGCGCTTCACCGTAGGGATGGTGCCAGGTTTCCTCTAGACGTGACGCTTGGCATTCAGGCCAAAGAGTTCAATCTTGGTTTCATCAGACCAGAGAATCTTGTTTGTCATTGTCAGAGTATTTAGCTGCTTTTTGGCAAACTCCAAGCGGGCTGTCATGTGCCTTTTACTGAGGAGTGGCTTCCGTCTGGCCACTCTACCATAAAAGGCCTGATTGGTGGAGTGCTGCAGAGATAGAACCTTCCAGAAGGACAACTGCCATCTCCACAGAGGAACTCTGGAGCTCTGTCAGAGTGACCATCGGGTTCTTGGTCACCTCCCTGACCAAGGGCCTTCTCCCCCAATTGTTCAGTTTGGTCTTGGTGGTTCCAAACTTCTTTCATTTCAGAATGATGGAGGCCACTGTGTTATTGGTGACCTTCAATGCTGCAGAATGTTTTTGCTACCCTTCCCCAGATCTATGCCTCAACACAATCCTGTCTCTAAGGACAATTCCTTCGACCTCATGGCTTGTTTTTTGCTCTGGCATGCACTGTCAACAGTGGGTCTTATATAGACAGGTGTGTGCCTTTCCAAATCATGTCCAATCAATTTAAATTTACCACAGGTGAACTCCAAAGTAGTTGTTGAAACATCTCAAGGATGATCAATGGAAACAGGATGCACCTGAGCTAAATTTCAAGTATCAAAGCAAAGGGTCTGAATACTTATATACAGTATATCACAAAAGTGAGTACACCCCTCACATTTCTATAAATATTTGAGTATATCTTTTCATGTGACAACACTGAAGAAATGACACTTTGCTACAATGTAAAGTAGTGAGTGTACAGCTTGTTTAACAGTGTAAATTTGCTGTCCCCTCAAAATAACTCAACACACAGCCATTAAGGTCTAAACCGCTGGCAACAAAAGTGAGTACACCCCTAAGTGAAAATGTCCAAATTGGGCCCAAAGTGTCAATATTTTGTGTGGCCACCATAATTTTCCAGCACTGCCTTAACAGTCTTGGGCATGGAGTTCACCAGAGCTTCACAGGTTGCCACTGGAGTCCTCTTCCATTCCTCCATGATGACATCATGGAGCTGGTGGATGTTAGAGACCTTGCACTCCTCCACCTTCCGTTTAAGGATGCCCCACAGATGCTCAATAGGGGTTAGGTCTGGAGACATGCTTGGCCAGTCCATCACCTTTAACCTCAGCTTCTTTAGCAAGGCAGTGGTCGTCTTGGAGGTGTGTTTGGGGTCATTATCATGTTGGAATACTGCCCTGCGGCCCAGTCTCTGAAGGGAGGGGATCATGCTCTGCTTCAGTATGTCACAGTACATGTTGGCATTCATGGTTCCCTCAATGAACTGTAGCTCCCCAGTGCCGGCAGCACTCATGCAGCCCCAGACCATGGCACTCCCACCACCATGCTTGACTGTAGGCAAGACACACTTGTCTTTGTACTCCTCACCTGGTTGCTGCCACACACGCTTGACACCATCTGAACCAAATAAGTTTATCTTGGTCTCATCAGACCACAGGACATGGTTCCAGTAATCCATGTCCTTAGTCTGCTTGTCTTCAGCAAACTAATTGCCGGCTTTCTTGTGCATCATCTTTAGAAGAGGCTTCCTTCTGGAACGATAGCCATGCAGACCAATTTGATGCAGTGTACGGCGTATGGTCTGAGCACTGACAGGCTGACCCCCCACCCCTTCAACCTCTGCAGCAATGCTGGCAGCACTCATACGTCTAATTCCCAAAGACAACCTCTGGATATGACGCTGAGCACCTGCACTCAACTTCTTTGGTCGACCATGGCGAGGCCTGTTCTGAGTGGAACTTGTCCAGTTCAACCGCTGTATGGTCTTGGCCACCGTGCTGCAGCTCAGTTTCAGGGTCTTGGCAATCTTCATATAGCCCAGGCCATCTTTATGTAGAGCAACAATTCTTTTTTTCAGATCCTCAGAGAGTTCTTTGCCATGAGGTGCCATGTTGAACTTCCAGTGACCAGTCAGTATGAGGGAGTGTGAGAGCGATGACACCAAATTTAACACACCTGCTCCCCATTCACACCTGAGACCTTGTAACACTAACCAGTCACATGACACCGGGGAGGAAAATGGCTAATTGGGCCCAATTTGGACATTTTCACTTAGGGGTGTACTCACTTTTGTTGCCAGCGGTTTAGACATTAATGGCTGTGTGTTGAGTTATTTTGAGGGGACAGCAAATGTACACTGTTATACAAGCTGTACACTCACTACTTTACATTGTAGCAAAGTGTCATTTCTTCAGTGTTGTCACATGAAAAGATATACTCAAATATTTACAAAAATGTGAGGGGTGTACTCACTTTTGTGATATACTGTAAATAAACAAATCTGAAAACCTGTTTTCGCTTTGTCATTCTGAGCTATTGTGTGTAGAGTGCTGAAAAAAAAATGTTTCAGAATAAAGCTGTAATGTAACAAAATGTGGAAAAAGTCAAGGGGTCTGAATACTCTCTGAAGGCACTGTAAATGAATAAACCTTACAATGAGGGTGTGAGCGTGTCTGTGTTACTACCTGGTCGGTCGAAGGTGAAGACATCTCCCTCACACTTGGCGGCGCTCTTGGGTGTGCTGGGCTCCGAGCTGCAGCTGGAGCGCCTTCTGCTCTTCCTCTTAGGAGACACGGGGTCCTCTGTTGACGAGTCCAGGTCTGGACAGAAGAGGGGATGAGAAAGATGTAGAGGGATCTGCTAATCGTCTATATTTCAGTGGCGCACACCGTAGCAGAATGTTATGCAACAGAAAATGTAAATCTCAGTTGTCTGTCTCCCTCTTCCTTCAGTCCTCTCTACCTCCTACGTGTGGAGTTCTTCCTCTTTCCTTCAGTCCTCTACCTCCTTTCTCTCTCTCTCCTACCTGTGGAGTTCTTCCTCTTGCGGCGGTAGCTGCCCAGTATGGCGCGGGGGGAGGTGGCCAGGCTCTGCAGGGTGGGGGAGGGCAGCACTTCCTCTGGCCTGAACTCTGGTAGCTGAGCAAAACGCTCCTCAAAATACACCTCCGACAACACCCTGGGAGAAAGAGGGAGATGGAGGGAGAGAAACACAGGAGTAAGGTACCTGGACCCTTTGAAGTGTCAGGATGACTCAGGGATACTCACTAACAAACATGTTTTATAAATTGATAGATGGTGTGTCTATACTCAGGGTAACTCACTTGTCCACAGAGTCAAAGGTCCTTTTGAGTGGCGGGGGGCGGGCCTTCACCTTTTTGGGAGGAGGGGCGTCTTTGTCGCTCTGGGGAGGTGGCAGGGCAGGGTCTGTACCCAAGGGAGGGGGCAGGGGTGAGGAGGGGACGGAGTCCTTCCACCCAGACTGTATGGGGCAGAGAGGAGAACAAGTTTAATTAGACAGTATGCTGGGAGGGTTTAGTTTTGGGACACAGGGTGTAAAATCAGAAATGTATGTTATTTTCTATGAGTGTGATCTAATTTGCATTCTCTGATTATTGAGAAGAAAAAACAAAACAATCCATCAGGTCAATCTCTCCATCTCTCTCACCTCCTTGTTGCTGGCCTCTGTGCTGCGTGTGTCAGTGTTGTCCCCAGGGCCGTGTCCCTCAGGGGGTCTGTCAGAGGGGGGCTCCTCAGCAGTGTGTGTGTGTTGGGAGGGGGACGTCGACTCCACAGGACGCTCCAGCTCAAAGGAAAAACGACTGTTGGCCCCAGTGTTCTCTCTTTCTTTCTCCCTTTCCCTCTCTCGGTTCTTCTCCCTCTCCTTTCCTCGGCCTCCTCCCTCGTAGCTGCCCACCGGGATGTTGGCAACTGTGGCTTTGATTTTCTGAGGGGTTCTCACCGAGAGCTGGGGGAGTTTGGGGGTGCCTGGTGCGCTGCCTGCTGAAATATGTATATTATAAGTTCTCATATACTTGCATTTGTTAAGCATTAGATCTTTGTTCGAAAAACAAGGCGGGCGCCTTAGACTTACTGGAAGTGTGAGAGGGCAGGGGGGGGCTGCAGGGCCGCAGTGACAATGAGGAGCCACTTGGGGGCCCCACTAAGCTGCTGCTCTTATTGAAGGTCTGGGCTTGCCTCTCCGTCTGTCCGTACGCCTGTAGCTCAGGCTGCGTCTCCGCTTGTCTGTCTGCCGCTTTCTCTGACTGAGAGTGAGACGTTCTGTCCGTGGGTCTCTCCCCCGCGTGCCTGTCTGTTTGTCTGTCTGACTGGAGCTGGGTGTGTGTGTGAGTGTGTGTGGTGGGGGTGGCGGGGGCGAATGTGTGTTTGGGCAGGATGTGGGTGGACAAACTGGAGGAGCTGGAGACTGTATACACCATGCTGGGTGGCCCGGTTGCCATGGAGACCACCCCAGTTGCAATGGCGACGCTGGTAGGGGGGTAGATGGCGGTGATTATCTGTCCCCCTGAAGCAGAGGCTGGACCAGAGGGGAGGGAGGGGCAGGTAGGGGACTGGACTGGAGCCTGAAAGGGAGGCTGACCTGGAGCGATCGAGAGAAAGAGTTAACACCATTCAAAGGCCAGAGTGCACAGCCAGTGACGGCCAGAGTGCACAGCCAGTGACGGCCAGTGTGCACAGCCAGTGACGGCCAGTGTGCACAGCCAGAGTGCACAGCCAGTGACGGCCAGTGTGCACAGCCAGAGTGCACAGCCAGTGACAGCCAGAGTGCACGGCCAGTGTGCACGGCCAGTGTGCACGGCCAGAGTGCACGGCCAGAGTGCACGGCCAGAGTGCACGGCCAGAGTGCACGGCCAGTTTTCTTGTTGCTACTGTTGCAGTTCACAGTGAACTTAAAAGTGCAATATAGTTAAGTTTGAATGTCACATGCACAAGGACAGTGAAATGCATTTCTTGCCAGCTCTAACCCCGACACTGCAGTAATCAATAACAATGTAATACTAAAAATAACAAGGTAGAACTGAAGCACACAAGATGGAAAAATAAGAAAAACACGATAAAGAAAGCAAGCAAAATTGGGTTGGTAACGGCTTTGCTTGGGCTGCTCTGCTCAATGACGAGACATGAGACTCTACACTTCCACAAAACTCAAGGAACATCTTATTTTAAATAGTTAAATTAGTTAGTTAAATAATCTCTCCTGTTTTATATTGGACGAGGTTGAAGCATTTCTGACACCATGTTATGATCTTAGATATGACTGTGCTTCGCAGCAGAGCACGAGAAAATGGCTCAGCTTCAAAATGTTAGTGATCAATTTAGTTATACAAGAGCCCTGCCCGTACCCTAGTTATTGATGAAAAACAGGTCCTACCCGGCCCTAACCTGATGTATAATGTCAGGGCCCATCGGGCTCGGGTAGCAGAGCTCTACTGACCTGTGATGAGGGGTTGGACTAGGTTCTGTCCAGGGGGGGCTATGGCTGTAAAGCCCAGCGTTGCTAGGGGCGACGGAACATATGCAGACCCAGAGGTCAGCTGGGCCTGCTGCGGGGAGGAGGAGCCTGTTGTTGTGGAGACCAGAGGCAGAGCGGAGGGGACTCCTGGCGTGGACTGGACATAGGTGATCCTGGGAGTGGTGGAGAGAGAGAGAGAGAGAGAGAAAAGAGAGAAGTTAAGGTGAAGAGGGAAAGAGAAAGTGTGTATGAGTGGGAGAGAGAAGATGATAGATGAAACAGGCAGTGAAGGAGAGAGACAAAAAAAAAGGTAAATAGAACATGAACAAGGATGAAATGAGGAGAGAGGAGAGAAATGGTGCAGTGGGGTCAGTGGGTGACTGAACAGTAGATGAGTGTGTCTGTGTGGTGGAGCTGAGAGGCAGTGAGGGGGCGGCAGGCAGGCAGCAGGCACTGCAGAGGAAGAGGCAGCCTGGGCCAGCAGCAGCAACAGCACAGAAGGACTAACACACGAGCTGCACTTCTTCCAAAACCATTGTGTTATGTATTGTGGTAGGGCAGCAGCGCTAACAGCGCACTGTTAGATTGAGTTGGTCTGTGTCCTCCTACCTGGTTGGTTGGGGCGGCAGCAGCACAGTCTGAGATGGGGCAGAACCTTGGTGCAACACTGTGGCCGTTCCCATGGTAACCGGAAAAGGGCTCCCAGGATGCCCTGCCCCGCCTTGCTGGAGCAGGGATTGGACGACAGGCATGGGAGCGATCTGGAAGATCTATCAGAGAGAAAAAGAGATGGAAAAAGAGTGAGAAGATATATGTGTATTTAGTCATTCACCTGGGAAACTACAAGTGTATAAATTATTCTATGATTACAAAGACTAAGTAAGAACGGTCATGTTGGGGCTCTGACAGCCCTGGGATACACAATAAACCTGCTGAAATCTCAATGTCTTGGTCTGGCTGTCATCACCATGGTAACACTGCTTACCTTGCTTCCTGCTTGAGCTCCATTCTGGACAGGAAGAGGTGGAGCCACGAGGGGGAACTGCTGGGCAGGGGCGGGTGCCGTCCTCACTGTTGCCATGGGAAGCAGCATCTTGCCCTGTAGGACTGGGGACTGGGATTGCACTAAAGGGTGAAAGAGAGAAGAAAATATGGATAAGGTTAAGCCTTTTTTGAAAACAGTGTCACAGTTCTCCATTTATTAGAGTTTTGGTGTACGATTCTCTCATTCTTCCCCCCCTCACCTCTGGCTCCCGGGCTGACCACTCCCACGGCTGGGCTAGAGGCGTATCCCATCAGCGAGCCCGGCCCCACCTGCTTCCCATTGGCTATGGACATGTGGGTGGGCGGAGCTGTGGGCAGGTTGAAGATACTGTTCGGCAGGTTGTGCAGCTGAGGGGAGGGGCTCTTGGGATTGGAGCTGGCTGATAGGGTGGGCAGGATGTATTGGACCTGTGTGATGGCTTTGCCCCCGGGGGATGCCAGAGATGACGAGGAGAGGAACTGGGGCTGGAGCAGGGAGAGGGGCAGGGGGCCGTTGGTGTGGTTGTGTGTGGGGGCAGAGACGGGGGCGGTGGGGGGCAGCTGGTGGTGGGAGGACGGATTGGGGGAGGGACTGATGAGCTGGACGGTGGGCTGGCTGTGGCCTGGGAACACCAAGCTGGTCACTAGCCCCCCTGGACCCGCCCCTGCACCTATGGGATTGGGTGACGATGAGGAGTAGTAGCCAGGCCCTCCGCTTCCTGCTCCGGAGCCAATCAGAAGCTGCGCCTGCTGCAATGGGAGGGACCTCCTGTCTGGTGGATGAGGAATGGATGAAGCTGCTCCGTCTCGGGGTTTACTAGCGATGGGGACTGGCGTGCTCACGACCGGACGAACCACGTTGGTCACCACTGTAGAGGCCACTCTGACAGCCCCTAAGCCCAGGACAGGAGACAGGCCAAGGGGGGCAAGGGAAGATGGAAATGGGCCTCCGGGGCTGGAGATGACAGAGTGGCCTGAGGAGGACAGGGAAAGAGAGAGGGATGCCACTCCTCCTCCATCACCACCTCCCTCTATTCCTCTCTTCCTCCTGCGGTCTGAGAGCCCCCCTCTCTCCTCGTCGTAGCGTTTGGAAGGGTAGGAGGAGAGAGAGACGGAGCGTCCGTGGGGGGTGGGCTGGGAGGAGGAAGAGCAGATCACTGGAGCAAAGACACGCTGCAGAGACAGAAAGAGAAACAACTAGATGTCTGTAGCAGGGTGAAAAGCAGAAGGTCGAAAACATTTTCCACTTCTCTAAATAATGGTACTGTATCAACAACATGATCAGTCAGACAACTAACTCAATCTAGCCTTGATAAAGGAAGAGACTTACCTTGCGATCACTCTCGTTCCCAGAGGCGTTGTCACTGTCGCTGTCCGTCACTCTCTCCTTACACTTCAGGTCTATGGAGCTGGCAGGGTACGGGTCCTCTGTAGGGGGAAAGGGGAATGAGGGTACTCATGGTTTATGTGCATAAACACCCATTTCTAACTTCCTCTGCCAGTAAATTGTACATGTAATATTGCATGTCTGGGAATCATTTGTGTGGAATTCCCTGTTACCAAATTTCCCTTAGGGGGCAATAAAGTTCTTTTGAATTGAATTTCTCAAACTGTCCAATTAAGATGATGTCATTATGGGAAAAGAGCTCCCAATAGTATTGTGTTTCCCAGCAGTGTAATAACCTGAGTTTTACGTGTTTACAGGGGCTTACTCCAAAATAAGCTTATAATTGTTGCGTTGTTGAGATGTCACAGCAGTTTAGTTTCTCACCAATGACATCATCATCCCCCTCCTCTTCACAGATGACCATGCGTTCCTCATCACTGGTCATGTCCTCACTGACCCCCCTCTGAGAACGGGACAGGGTCTGGGCACGCCCCGAAAACTGGCCACCACCATCCCCACACATCTGAGCGAGGAGGAGGAAGAGGAGGAGGAGAGGGAGCCAGATAGAAAAACAACAAAGTGATGGATGAGAGGGATGAGTCAGAATTGACACACCAAACTAAGAAACCTCTGTTTATCACTTAAGTAAAGTGGCTGTGGTGAAAACAACATTATGCGGCATGGCCTTACCTGTGACAGTTCGGCCAGGGCCTGTGTGTTGCCCTTCTCACTCCTCTCCAAGCTGTGCATGGCACTCTGGGAGAAGGCTCGGGGGCGGGGTAGCTGACCTACATGCCCCTCCCCTGGATTCCGCTCAGACACACCCAGCAGGCCAGGCCCCACCCCTTTCAGCTCTACACCATGGGGCTCTGAGAGAAAGTGGGAGAGTGAGACAGTGGTGCATAGCGAGAGGAAAGAGAGCTAGATAGATATTCAATTATAATGTTTTAGTGATGACAGAGCTCAGAGGAAACCGTGGCAATCAAATGAACATCTCTTCCTTTCTGTTATCTCTTATTTGGGTGTATTGAGCAACAGTGTGTGACTCACCGGTGGTCTCAGACATGCTCCTTTCTCTAATGTCTTTGCCCCCCGGCCCCGGGAGCCCTCGGCCATCAGAACTAGACTTCTTCCTGTCTTTGTTGCACCACTTCCAGTCTGGGTGGGCCTTAAAGTGGGCCTCCTTCACCTGAGAAAGAGGGAAAGAGAGAGATAGAGGATGAGCAAACAAAATACATTCATTTTTTGGCTGCTTAGTCAGGTCAGACTAAACCATTGCACTAAATTGGTGTGTGTGTGTGTGTGTGTGTAACACCTGGAAGGCGAGGTCATGATACTTCTGCTTCTCTTTGGGCCCCAGGGCGTACCACCACTCGCCCAGGATCTTGCTAACCGTGCGGTTGTCCTGGTTGGGGTGCCTCTGGTGCACCAGCGCTCGATGACGCTTACTGAAGATCATGAATGCGTTCATCGGCCGCCTGATGTGGTCTTTCTCCCTCTGAGGGAGGAAAGAATGATTAGATGAGGGTGAGAGAAAGCCAGAGCGCCTTGCCAGGGATGTTCCTCTTTTAACAATGTGATTAAATGTGGAACGGAATGTATGACAAGGTAAGCGTGAGCGAGAGACAGGTTACCTTGTTAGGGCTAATCTTGTCCCCATCTTTGGGCAGGGCGCTGAGGGACTGAGTGCGTCTCTTCACAGGAGTCACAGACAAGGGCGGCTCAGGAAGCACACTGGGGAAGAACCTGAGAGACAGACAGGTGGAGACAGAACCATGACAACATCAGATATCTCTGACCGAAACCATATACATCTCACTCACCATCATTATACCTCTGTAGCAAACATGGAACATAAAAAATAAAACAAATATGTAATTGTATTTTTTAAACAACTCTTGGCGAGTGTAGGTCTTAGGAAAGAAATTTGGATAAAACTGTCACTCTTTCACACACACAGAGCAGGGAAAGAGGCTCCACTCCCCAGAGACATTTCAGTGGATTCAGCAGACAGCTCATGACAGTCAATGGACAGCAGCAGCCTGGCCACTGCCATTCTTTCGTTTT
The DNA here is from genome assembly GCF_029448725.1 of Salvelinus fontinalis. Taxonomy (NCBI): domain Eukaryota; kingdom Metazoa; phylum Chordata; class Actinopteri; order Salmoniformes; family Salmonidae; genus Salvelinus; species Salvelinus fontinalis. The sequence goes on along the minus strand of NC_074670.1, from coordinate 18,179,811 downwards.
ATTGTCAAACACACAGGATAAGTGCAGTGAAATTGTGTTGTTTTACAGGGTCAGCCATAGTAGTACGGTGCGCCCCTGGAGCTAATAAGGGTTAAGTGCCTTGCTCAAGGGCACATCGACAAATCTTTCACCTTGTTGGCTCGGGTATTCAAACCAGCAACCTTTTGGTTACTGGCCCAACACTAACCGCTAGGCTACCTGCCACCCTGTATATTCATTTAGCTTATATTCATATAGCCATTCATATGGCTAGTAATAAAGCACAGAGATGGAATGCTTTTGTTCCTCACCTCGTTGTTCAAATAACATGCTGCTCTACATGTAGGAGTATACTAAAACTTCACAGTGGACGTGGAGCCACTCACTCTACTTGGCCTGTCCCTGCCCCAAAAATAATCTTGCCCGCCCGAAAGTCGTCTGTTCTTTCGACCAATTAACTGGTCTAAATCTTAAAACGTGTATATAAAATCAACTATATGCATTACGCTTGTCTGATACTTGACATGGATGTTGATTCAGAGGGGTTGGGTTAAATGCGGAAGACACATTTCAGTTGAATGCATTCAGTTGTATAACTGACTAGGTATCCCCCTTTCCCTTTAAGCACACTGTTTGAATAAATATGGCAGATCAAGATAACCAGAAAAAAAAAAATTATCACCTGACCCGACCATGCTCCTTCAGCTCCTGCCAAACATCCCATTTACCACACGGGCCTGCCATCATTCATGTCTGAGTTTATGGACTGTTTATCCTTTAACATCATGCTGTTTGTGACTGCTCTTTCCATCGGCCCTATGTAGTGGTCCTGGAGACGTTGGTATATTCTAATTTTGCCAAAAAGTTCCCAAACAGGCCGCCCAGAGAAGGGAATGCACCATGTGTGAATAATCCGATGTTATTCAATGTTTTTTTTTCAATTTTCCTATAGATTATTCAGATTTTCACTCTCAAAATCAAATTTATTTATATGGAAAGAATACCAAAAATGGTCTAACTGACCACACCACTCACTTAAAAGAAATGTACACATACATGTTATTCAATCATTGCATCTAAACTGTTCACGAGCATCTGCGTAGTCAGGCGCTAAAATAGAACTTGGTTATATTTGTGATGCTTGATGCGCTGCAAGTCCCGCCTCTCCTATCTTCTGATTGGTTTTTAGGAGCCTATACCCACGTGGGTGATTGAAAGATGATCTGAGGTCCACACTCCTGTCCAGTTGGTGGCAGTAATGCACCTTAGTTGGTTTCCAACTGCCATATAAACTCCAAAGAACAAGAACCCTGAAAGAGGACAGATTACTAGAAACTAACTCTGTTTACCCTTTTATTTGTGGAATAATTGTCAGAGTAGAGGACCTTGTGCATTTCAGGTAAAATAACAACCAAATGTTTATGTCCAAGGACAAATTAGCTAGCAACAGCAAGCCAAATTGCCATAAATGTTTAATGCTTTTCGACCTGTCACCAAATTAATATAGTTGGTTCAGAGTTTGTTTTGATAATTCAACCTGCGTGTCCTGATCACGTCGGCTGTGGATGGACAAAATCAACATGCGTGCGATGGTACATGTGGACGCACGCACCCGGTCTGGTCAGCATGTAAGTCCACATCAATCTGATTGGGTGGGCCTGTCAGGGCCTGGCTCCCCAGTGGGTGAGCCTCTGTCCACCCAGGCCCATCCATGTCTGCGCCGCTGATGCAAATAGTACATGATGACAGTTGCACATTACAAATAGCCTACTAACCAACACTGACTAAACTTTTTAAATACCTGGTTTGCATATCTTTGGTGCCTTGGTTAACATTTACTGGAAGATATCGTACGTTGAAACGTCTTTCCTACCCTACCAGCTACCAATGTCATTCTTCTCTGAGCTGCCAAACCAATCTGAAAGCTGCACACTCTTACTGCCTGCAGATGATATTCCATTGAAACTAAGCTATGTGCATGTGAATATATTTCACGTGCTTTGCGATTCTGTAGGCTACTTTGTCAATGATTTCTCTATTGTACTTCATAATTGTCATACACCTCCACTACACTACTTTGATATGCATCAGTAGGGATTAAGTAGTGAGTATACGCAAAGCCCACTGGGAAAAAAATGAACATACATCTTATACTGTACCTGCGTATACCCTACACCACTGGCCCTTTGTGTTTTACAAAAAGTGCACTCTCCTACAGTGCGCTGGTATTAGGGTTGCTGTCCATTCAGAATCATGAACCTGTCACACACCGAAGGCCTATAGGTTCACCACCGTACTAACCTGTCACACACCGAAGGCCTATAGGTTCACCATCGTACTAACCTGTCACACACACACTGAAGACCTATAGGTTCACCACTGTACTAACCTGTCACACACCGAAGGCCTATAAGTTCACCATCGTACTAACCTGTCACACACCGAAGGCCTATAGGTTCACCACTGTACTAACCTGTCACACACCGAAGGCCTATAGGTTCACCACTGTACTAACCTGTAACACACTGAAGACCTATAGGTTCACCACTGTACTAACCTGTCACACACACACTGATGGCCTATAGGTTCACCACTGTACTAACCTGTCACACACTGAAGGCCTATAGGTTCACCACTGTACTAACCTGTCACATACTGAAGACCTATAGGTTCACCACTGTACTAACCTGTCACATACTGAAGACCTATAGGTTCACCACTGTACTAACCTGTAACACACTGAAGGCCTATAGGTTCACCACTGTACTAACCTGTCACACACTGAAGACCTATAGGTTCACCACTGTATTAACCTGTCACACACCGAAGGCCTATAGGTTCACCACCGTACTAACCTGTCACACACCGAAGGCCTATAGGTTCACCACCGTACTAACCTGTCACACACCGAAGGCCTATAGGTTCACCATCGTACTAACCTGTCACACACCGAAGGCCTATAGGTTCACCACTGTACTAACCTGTCACACACCGAAGGCCTATAGGTTCACCACCGTACTAACCTGTCACACACCGAAGGCCTATAGGTTCACCACCATACTAACCTGTCACACACCGAAGGCCTATAGGTTCACCACTGTACTAACCTGTCACACACCGAAGGCCTATAGGTTCACCACTGTACTAACCTGTCACACACCGAAGGCCTATAGGTTCACCACTGTACTAACCTGTCACACACTGAAGGCCTATAGGTTCACCACCGTACTAACCTGTCACACACTGAAGACCTATAGGTTCACCACTGTACTAACCTGTCACACATTGAAGACCTATAGGTTCACCACTGTACTAACCTGTCACACACTGAAGGCCTATAGGTTCACCACTGTACTAACCTGTAACACACTGAAGGCCTATAGGTTCACCACTGTACTAACCTGTCACACACTGAAGGCCTATAGGTTCACCACTGTACTAACCTGTCACACACTGAAGACCTATAGGTTCACCACTGTACTAACCTGTCACACACCGAAGGCCTATAGGTTCACCACTGTACTAACCTGTCACACACCGAAGGCCTATAGGTTCACCACTGTACTAACCTGTCACACACTGAAGGCCTATAGGTTCACCACCGTACTAACCTGTCACACACTGAAGACCTATAGGTTCACCACTGTACTAACCTGTCACACACTGAAGACCTATAGGTTCACCACTGTACTAACCTGTCACACACTGAAGACCTATAGGTTCACCACTGTACTAACCTGTCACACACTGAAGGCCTATAGGTTCACCACTGTACTAACCTGTCACACACTGAAGGCCTATAGGTTCACCACTGTATTAACCTGTCACACACTGAAGGCCTATAGGTTCACCACTGTATTAACCTGTCACACACTGAAGGCCTATAGGTTCACCACTGTACTAACCTGTCACACACTGAAGACCTATAGGTTCACCACTGTACTAACCTGTCACACACTGAAGACCTATAGGTTCACCACTGTACTAACCTGTCACACACTGAAGGCCTATAGGTTCACCACCGTACTAACCTGTCACACACTGAAGGCCTATAGGTTCACCACTGTACTAACCTGTCACACACTGAAGACCTATAGGTTCACCACTGTACTAACCTGTCACACACTGAAGACCTATAGGTTCACCACTGTACTAACCTGTCACAGACACACTGATGGCCTATAGGTTCACCACTGTACTAACCTGTCACACACTGAAGGCCTATAGGTTCACCACTGTACTAACCTGTCACACACTGAAGACCTATAGGTTCACCACTGTACTAACCTGTCACACACACACTGAAGGCCTATAGGATCACCACTGTACTAACCTGTCACACACTGAAGGCCTATAGGTTCACCACTGTACTAAACTGTCACACACTGAAGACCTATAGGTTCACCACTGTACTAACCTGTCACACACTGAAGGCCTATAGGTTCACCACTGTACTAACCTGTCACACACTGAAGACCTATAGGTTCACCACTGTACTAACCTGTCACACACTGAAGACCTATAGGTTCACCACTGTACTAACCTGTCACAGACACACTGATGGCCTATAGGTTCACCACTGTACTAACCTGTCACACACTGAAGGCCTATAGGTTCACCACTGTACTAACCTGTCACACACTGAAGACCTATAGGTTCACCACTGTACTAACCTGTCACACACACACTGAAGGCCTATAGGATCACCACTGTACTAACCTGTCACACACTGAAGGCCTATAGGTTCACCACTGTACTAACCTGTCACACACTGAAGGCCTATAGGTTCACCACTGTACTAACCTGTCACACACTGAAGGCCTATAGGTTCACCACTGTACTAACCTGTCACACACTGAAGGCCTATAGGTTCACCACTGTACTAACCTGTCACACACTGAAGACCTATAGGTTCACCACTGTATTAACCTGTCACACACTGAAGGCCTATAGGTTCACCACTGTATTAACCTGTCACACACTGAAGGTCTATAGGTTCACCACTGTATTAACCTGTCACACACTGAAGGTCTATAGGTTCACCACTGTATTAACCTGTCACACACTGAAGGTCTATAGGTTCACCACTGTATTAACCTGTCACACACTGAAGGCCTATAGGTTCACCACTGTATTAACCTGTCACACACTGAAGGCCTATAGGTTCACCACCGTACTAACCTGTCACACACTGAAGGTCTATAGGTTCACCACTGTATTAACCTGTCACACACTGAAGGTCTATAGGTTCACCACTGTATTAACCTGTCACACACTGAATGTCTATAGGTTCACCACTGTACTAACCTGTCACACACTGAAGGCCTATAGGTTCACCACCGTACTAACCTGTCACACACTGAAGGCCTATAGGTTCACCACCGTACTAACCTGTCACACACTGAAGGCCTATAGGTTCACCACCGTACTAACCTGTCACACACTGAAGGCCTATAGGTTCACCACTGTATTAACCTGTCACACACTGAAGGCCTATAGGTTCACCACCGTACTAACCTGTCACACACTGAAGGTCTATAGGTTCACCACTGTATTAACCTGTCACACACTGAAGGCCTATAGGTTCACCACTGTATTAACCTGTCACACACTGAAGGCCTATAGGTTCACCACTGTACTAACCTGTAACACACTGAAGGCCTATAGGTTCACCACTGTACTAACCTGTCACACACACACTGAAGGCCTATAGGATCACCACTGTACTAACCTGTCACACACTGAAGGCCTATAGGTTCACCACTGTACTAAACTGTCACACACTGAAGACCTATAGGTTCACCACTGTACTAACCTGTCACACACTGAAGGCCTATAGGTTCACCACTGTACTAACCTGTCACACACTGAAGACCTATAGGTTCACCACTGTACTAACCTGTCACACACTGAAGACCTATAGGTTCACCACTGTACTAACCTGTCACAGACACACTGATGGCCTATAGGTTCACCACTGTACTAACCTGTCACACACTGAAGGCCTATAGGTTCACCACTGTACTAACCTGTCACACACTGAAGACCTATAGGTTCACCACTGTACTAACCTGTCACACACACACTGAAGGCCTATAGGATCACCACTGTACTAACCTGTCACACACTGAAGGCCTATAGGTTCACCACTGTACTAACCTGTCACACACTGAAGGCCTATAGGTTCACCACTGTACTAACCTGTCACACACTGAAGGCCTATAGGTTCACCACTGTACTAACCTGTCACACACTGAAGGCCTATAGGTTCACCACTGTACTAACCTGTCACACACTGAAGACCTATAGGTTCACCACTGTATTAACCTGTCACACACTGAAGGCCTATAGGTTCACCACTGTATTAACCTGTCACACACTGAAGGTCTATAGGTTCACCACTGTATTAACCTGTCACACACTGAAGGTCTATAGGTTCACCACTGTATTAACCTGTCACACACTGAAGGTCTATAGGTTCACCACTGTATTAACCTGTCACACACTGAAGGCCTATAGGTTCACCACTGTATTAACCTGTCACACACTGAAGGCCTATAGGTTCACCACCGTACTAACCTGTCACACACTGAAGGTCTATAGGTTCACCACTGTATTAACCTGTCACACACTGAAGGTCTATAGGTTCACCACTGTATTAACCTGTCACACACTGAATGTCTATAGGTTCACCACTGTACTAACCTGTCACACACTGAAGGCCTATAGGTTCACCACCGTACTAACCTGTCACACACTGAAGGCCTATAGGTTCACCACCGTACTAACCTGTCACACACTGAAGGCCTATAGGTTCACCACCGTACTAACCTGTCACACACTGAAGGCCTATAGGTTCACCACTGTATTAACCTGTCACACACTGAAGGCCTATAGGTTCACCACCGTACTAACCTGTCACACACTGAAGGTCTATAGGTTCACCACTGTATTAACCTGTCACACACTGAAGGCCTATAGGTTCACCACTGTATTAACCTGTCACACACTGAAGGCCTATAGGTTCACCACTGTACTAACCTGTAACACACTGAAGGCCTATAGGTTCACCACCGTACTAACCTGTCACACACTGAAGGTCTATAGGTTCACCACCGTACTAACCTGTCACACACTGAAGGTCTATAGGTTCACCACTGTACTAACCTGTCACACACACACTGATGGCCTATAGGTTCACCACTGTACTAACCTGTCACACACACACTGATGGCCTATAGGTTCACCACTGTACTAACCTGTCACACACACACTGATGGCCTATAGGTTCACCACTGTACTAACCTGTCACACACACACTGATGGCCTATAGGTTCACCACTGTACTAACCTGTCACACACTGAAGACCTATAGGTTCACCACTGTACTAACCTGTCACACACTGAAGGCCTATAGGTTCACCACTGTACTAACCTGTCACACACTGAAGGCCTATAGGTTCACCACCGTACTAACCTGTCACACACTGAAGGCCTATAGGTTCACCACTGTACTAACCTGTCACACACTGAAGGCCTATAGGTTCACCACCGTACTAACCTGTCACACACTGAAGACCTATAGGTTCACCACTGTACTAACCTGTCACACACTTAAGACCTATAGGTTCACCACTGTACTAACCTGTCACACACTGAAGACCTATAGGTTCACCACTGTACTAACCTGTCACACACTGAAGACCTATAGGTTCACCACTGTACTAACCTGTCACACACACACTGATGGCCTATAGGTTCACCACTGTACTAACCTGTCACACACACACTGATGGCCTATAGGTTCACCACTGTACTAACCTGTCACACACTGAAGACCTATAGGTTCACCACTGTACTAACCTGTCACACACACACTGAAGGCCTATAGGATCACCACTGTACTAACCTGTCACACACACACTGAAGGCCTATAGGTTCACCACTGTACTAACCTGTCACACACTGAAGACCTATAGGTTCACCACTGTATTAACCTGTCACACACTGAAGGCCTATAGGTTCACCACTGTACTAACCTGTCACACACACACTGATGGCCTATAGGTTCACCACTGTACTAACCTGTCACACACACACTGATGGCCTATAGGTTCACCACTGTACTAACCTGTCACACACTGAAGACCTATAGGTTCACCACTGTACTAACCTGTCACACACTGAAGGCCTATAGGTTCACCACTGTACTAACCTGTCACACACTGAAGGCCTATAGGTTCACCACCGTACTAACCTGTCACACACTGAAGGCCTATAGGTTCACCACTGTACTAACCTGTCACACACTGAAGGCCTATAGGTTCACCACCGTACTAACCTGTCACACACTGAAGACCTATAGGTTCACCACTGTACTAACCTGTCACACACTTAAGACCTATAGGTTCACCACTGTACTAACCTGTCACACACTGAAGACCTATAGGTTCACCACTGTACTAACCTGTCACACACTGAAGACCTATAGGTTCACCACTGTACTAACCTGTCACACACACACTGATGGCCTATAGGTTCACCACTGTACTAACCTGTCACACACACACTGATGGCCTATAGGTTCACCACTGTACTAACCTGTCACACACTGAAGACCTATAGGTTCACCACTGTACTAACCTGTCACACACACACTGAAGGCCTATAGGATCACCACTGTACTAACCTGTCACACACACACTGAAGGCCTATAGGTTCACCACTGTACTAACCTGTCACACACTGAAGACCTATAGGTTCACCACTGTATTAACCTGTCACACACTGAAGGCCTATAGGTTCACCACTGTACTAACCTGTCACACACACACTGAAGGCCTATAGGATCACCACTGTACTAACCTGTCACACACACACTGAAGGCCTATAGGTTCACCACTGTACTAACCTGTCACACACTGAAGGCCTATAGGTTCACCACTGTATTAACCTGTCACACACTGAAGGCCTATAGGTTCACCACTGTATTAACCTGTCACACACTGAAGGCCTATAGGTTCACCACTGTACTAACCTGTCACACACTGAAGACCTATAGGTTCACCACTGTACTAACCTGTCACACACTGAAGACCTATAGGTTCACCACTGTACTAACCTGTCACACACTGAAGGCCTATAGGTTCACCACTGTACTAACCTGTCACACACTGAAGGCCTATAGGTTCACCACCGTACTAACCTGTCACACACTGAAGACCTATAGGTTCACCACTGTACTAACCTGTCACACACTGAAGACCTATAGGTTCACCACTGTACTAACCTGTCACACACTGAAGACCTATAGGTTCACCACTGTACTAACCTGTCACACACACACTGATGGCCTATAGGTTCACCACTGTACTAACCTGTCACACACTGAAGGCCTATAGGTTAACCACTGTACTAACCTGTCACACACTGAAGACCTATAGGTTCACCACTGTACTAACCTGTCACACACACACTGAAGGCCTATAGGATCACCACGGTACTAACCTGTCACACACTGAAGGCCTATAGGTTCACCACTGTACTAACCTGTCACACACTGAAGGCCTATAGGTTCACCACTGTACTAACCTGTCACACACTGAAGGCCTATAGGTTCACCACTGTACTAACCTGTCACACACTGAAGACCTATAGGTTCACCACTGTACTAACCTGTCACACACACACTGATGGCCTATAGGTTCACCACTGTACTAACCTGTCACACACTGAAGGCCTATAGGTTCACCACTGTACTAACCTGTCACATACTGAAGACCTATAGGTTCACCACTGTACTAACCTGTCACATACTGAAGACCTATAGGTTCACCACTGTACTAACCTGTCACATACTGAAGACCTATAGGTTCACCACTGTACTAACCTGTAACACACTGAAGGCCTATAGGTTCACCACTGTATTAACCTGTCACACACTGAAGGCCTATAGGTTCACCACCGTACTAACCTGTAACACACTGAAGGCCTATAGGTTCACCACCGTACTAACCTGTCACACACTGAAGACCTATAGGTTCACCACTGTATTAACCTGTCACACACTGAAGGTCTATAGGTTCACCACTGTACTAACCTGTCACACACTGAAGACCTATAGGTTCACCACTGTATTAACCTGTCACATACTGAAGGTCTATAGGTTCACCACTGTACTAACCTGTCACATACTGAAGACCTATAGGTTCACCACTGTACTAACCTGTCACACACTGAAGACCTATAGGTTCACCACTGTATTAACCTGTCACACACTGAAGGCCTATAGGTTCACCACTGTACTAACCTGTCACACACTGAAGACCTATAGGTTCACCACTGTACTAACCTGTCACACACTGAAGGCCTATAGGTTCACCACTGTACTAACCTGTCACATACTGAAGACCTATAGGTTCACCACTGTACTAACCTGTCACACACTGAAGACCTATAGGTTCACCACCGTATTAACCTGTCACACACTGAAGGCCTATAGGTTCACCACCGTACTAACCTGTCACACACTGAAGGTCTATAGGTTCACCACCGTACTAACCTGTCACACACTGAAGGCCTATAGGTTCACCACCGTACTAACCTGTCACACACTGAAGGCCTATAGGTTCACCACCGTACTAACCTGTCACACACTGAAGGTCTATAGGTTCACCACTGTATTAACCTGTCATACACTGAAGGCCTATAGGTTCACCACTGTACTAACCTGTCACACACTGAAGGTCTATAGGTTCACCACTGTACTAACCTGTCACACACTGAAGGCCTATAGGTTCACCACCGTACTAACCTGTCACACACTGAAGGCCTATAGGTTCACCACTGTATTAACCTGTCACACACTGAAGGTCTATAGGTTCACCACTGTATTAACCTGTCACACACTGAAGGTCTATAGGTTCACCACTGTATTAACCTGTCACACACTGAAGGCCTATAGGTTCACCACTGTATTAACCTGTCACACACTGAAGGCCTATAGGTTCACCACCGTACTAACCTGTCACACACTGAAGGTCTATAGGTTCACCACTGTATTAACCTGTCACACACTGAAGGTCTATAGGTTCACCACTGTATTAACCTGTCACACACTGAATGTCTATAGGTTCACCACTGTACTAACCTGTCACACACTGAAGGCCTATAGGTTCACCACCGTACTAACCTGTCACACACTGAAGGCCTATAGGTTCACCACCGTACTAACCTGTCACACACTGAAGGCCTATAGGTTCACCACCGTACTAACCTGTCACACACTGAAGGCCTATAGGTTCACCACTGTATTAACCTGTCACACACTGAAGGCCTATAGGTTCACCACCGTACTAACCTGTCACACACTGAAGGTCTATAGGTTCACCACTGTATTAACCTGTCACACACTGAAGGCCTATAGGTTCACCACTGTATTAACCTGTCACACACTGAAGGCCTATAGGTTCACCACTGTACTAACCTGTAACACACTGAAGGCCTATAGGTTCACCACCGTACTAACCTGTCACACACTGAAGGTCTATAGGTTCACCACCGTACTAACCTGTCACACACTGAAGGTCTATAGGTTCACCACTGTACTAACCTGTCACACACACACTGATGGCCTATAGGTTCACCACTGTACTAACCTGTCACACACACACTGATGGCCTATAGGTTCACCACTGTACTAACCTGTCACACACACACTGATGGCCTATAGGTTCACCACTGTACTAACCTGTCACACACACACTGATGGCCTATAGGTTCACCACTGTACTAACCTGTCACACACTGAAGACCTATAGGTTCACCACTGTACTAACCTGTCACACACTGAAGGCCTATAGGTTCACCACTGTACTAACCTGTCACACACTGAAGGCCTATAGGTTCACCACCGTACTAACCTGTCACACACTGAAGGCCTATAGGTTCACCACTGTACTAACCTGTCACACACTGAAGGCCTATAGGTTCACCACCGTACTAACCTGTCACACACTGAAGACCTATAGGTTCACCACTGTACTAACCTGTCACACACTTAAGACCTATAGGTTCACCACTGTACTAACCTGTCACACACTGAAGACCTATAGGTTCACCACTGTACTAACCTGTCACACACTGAAGACCTATAGGTTCACCACTGTACTAACCTGTCACACACACACTGATGGCCTATAGGTTCACCACTGTACTAACCTGTCACACACACACTGATGGCCTATAGGTTCACCACTGTACTAACCTGTCACACACTGAAGACCTATAGGTTCACCACTGTACTAACCTGTCACACACACACTGAAGGCCTATAGGATCACCACTGTACTAACCTGTCACACACACACTGAAGGCCTATAGGTTCACCACTGTACTAACCTGTCACACACTGAAGACCTATAGGTTCACCACTGTATTAACCTGTCACACACTGAAGGCCTATAGGTTCACCACTGTACTAACCTGTCACACACACACTGATGGCCTATAGGTTCACCACTGTACTAACCTGTCACACACACACTGATGGCCTATAGGTTCACCACTGTACTAACCTGTCACACACTGAAGACCTATAGGTTCACCACTGTACTAACCTGTCACACACTGAAGGCCTATAGGTTCACCACTGTACTAACCTGTCACACACTGAAGGCCTATAGGTTCACCACCGTACTAACCTGTCACACACTGAAGGCCTATAGGTTCACCACTGTACTAACCTGTCACACACTGAAGGCCTATAGGTTCACCACCGTACTAACCTGTCACACACTGAAGACCTATAGGTTCACCACTGTACTAACCTGTCACACACTTAAGACCTATAGGTTCACCACTGTACTAACCTGTCACACACTGAAGACCTATAGGTTCACCACTGTACTAACCTGTCACACACTGAAGACCTATAGGTTCACCACTGTACTAACCTGTCACACACACACTGATGGCCTATAGGTTCACCACTGTACTAACCTGTCACACACACACTGATGGCCTATAGGTTCACCACTGTACTAACCTGTCACACACTGAAGACCTATAGGTTCACCACTGTACTAACCTGTCACACACACACTGAAGGCCTATAGGATCACCACTGTACTAACCTGTCACACACACACTGAAGGCCTATAGGTTCACCACTGTACTAACCTGTCACACACTGAAGACCTATAGGTTCACCACTGTATTAACCTGTCACACACTGAAGGCCTATAGGTTCACCACTGTACTAACCTGTCACACACACACTGAAGGCCTATAGGATCACCACTGTACTAACCTGTCACACACACACTGAAGGCCTATAGGTTCACCACTGTACTAACCTGTCACACACTGAAGGCCTATAGGTTCACCACTGTATTAACCTGTCACACACTGAAGGCCTATAGGTTCACCACTGTATTAACCTGTCACACACTGAAGGCCTATAGGTTCACCACTGTACTAACCTGTCACACACTGAAGACCTATAGGTTCACCACTGTACTAACCTGTCACACACTGAAGACCTATAGGTTCACCACTGTACTAACCTGTCACACACTGAAGGCCTATAGGTTCACCACTGTACTAACCTGTCACACACTGAAGGCCTATAGGTTCACCACCGTACTAACCTGTCACACACTGAAGACCTATAGGTTCACCACTGTACTAACCTGTCACACACTGAAGACCTATAGGTTCACCACTGTACTAACCTGTCACACACTGAAGACCTATAGGTTCACCACTGTACTAACCTGTCACACACACACTGATGGCCTATAGGTTCACCACTGTACTAACCTGTCACACACTGAAGGCCTATAGGTTAACCACTGTACTAACCTGTCACACACTGAAGACCTATAGGTTCACCACTGTACTAACCTGTCACACACACACTGAAGGCCTATAGGATCACCACGGTACTAACCTGTCACACACTGAAGGCCTATAGGTTCACCACTGTACTAACCTGTCACACACTGAAGGCCTATAGGTTCACCACTGTACTAACCTGTCACACACTGAAGGCCTATAGGTTCACCACTGTACTAACCTGTCACACACTGAAGACCTATAGGTTCACCACTGTACTAACCTGTCACACACACACTGATGGCCTATAGGTTCACCACTGTACTAACCTGTCACACACTGAAGGCCTATAGGTTCACCACTGTACTAACCTGTCACATACTGAAGACCTATAGGTTCACCACTGTACTAACCTGTCACATACTGAAGACCTATAGGTTCACCACTGTACTAACCTGTCACATACTGAAGACCTATAGGTTCACCACTGTACTAACCTGTAACACACTGAAGGCCTATAGGTTCACCACTGTATTAACCTGTCACACACTGAAGGCCTATAGGTTCACCACCGTACTAACCTGTAACACACTGAAGGCCTATAGGTTCACCACCGTACTAACCTGTCACACACTGAAGACCTATAGGTTCACCACTGTATTAACCTGTCACACACTGAAGGTCTATAGGTTCACCACTGTACTAACCTGTCACACACTGAAGACCTATAGGTTCACCACTGTATTAACCTGTCACATACTGAAGGTCTATAGGTTCACCACTGTACTAACCTGTCACATACTGAAGACCTATAGGTTCACCACTGTACTAACCTGTCACACACTGAAGACCTATAGGTTCACCACTGTATTAACCTGTCACACACTGAAGGCCTATAGGTTCACCACTGTACTAACCTGTCACACACTGAAGACCTATAGGTTCACCACTGTACTAACCTGTCACACACTGAAGGCCTATAGGTTCACCACTGTACTAACCTGTCACATACTGAAGACCTATAGGTTCACCACTGTACTAACCTGTCACACACTGAAGACCTATAGGTTCACCACCGTATTAACCTGTCACACACTGAAGGCCTATAGGTTCACCACCGTACTAACCTGTCACACACTGAAGGTCTATAGGTTCACCACCGTACTAACCTGTCACACACTGAAGGCCTATAGGTTCACCACCGTACTAACCTGTCACACACTGAAGGCCTATAGGTTCACCACCGTACTAACCTGTCACACACTGAAGGTCTATAGGTTCACCACTGTATTAACCTGTCATACACTGAAGGCCTATAGGTTCACCACTGTACTAACCTGTCACACACTGAAGGTCTATAGGTTCACCACTGTACTAACCTGTCACACACTGAAGACCTATAGGTTCACCACTGTACTAACCTGTCACACACTGAAGGCCTATAGGTTCACCACTGTACTAACCTGTCACACACTGAAGACCTATAGGTTCACCACTGTACTAACCTGTCACACACTGGAGGCCTATAGGTTCACCACTGTACTAACCTGTCACACACACACTGAAGACCTATAGGTTCCCCACTGTACTAACCTGTCACACACTGAAGACCTATAGGTTCACCACTGTACTAACCTGTCACACACTGAAGACCTATAGGTTCACCACTGTACTAACCTGTCACACACTGAAGACCTATAGGTTCACCACTGTACTAACCTGTCACACACTGAAGGCCTATAGGTTCACCACCGTACTAACCTGTCACACACTGAAGGCCTATAGGTTCACCACTGTATTAACCTGTCACACACTGAAGACCTATAGGTTCACCACTGTACTAACCTGTCACACACTGAAGGCCTATAGGTTCACCACTGTATTAACCTGTCTATAATAGATAAAAAAGCTGTCAAGATATTCATGTTTCAAGAACGGAGTGTATATATTTGGCCTGGAGAAGCGGTTATATCTGCTGACTGAATGGAAGCTGATAATTTTGAGTTTTTTTACTCTGGTAAGAAATTATGAGTCCGCACTGTCCAAGACAGAGTCAAGACCGAGTATAAATGTATCCTACATGTAGAGAAGACCGAAACACTCAAAATGTGGTCTCGAGTACTACAAATATGTAAAAATAGCCTACATAAAGCCAACAAATAAAAACAATACAGCATGCAGGTAGAAAATAACATAATATTCCTGGCCCTTCTAATATTCTGGGCCCTCAGTTCCGCTCCATTGAGCTAGTCGGGTAAGACGTTTCCACTGGATTAGAGCATGATATTTTTCCCTTTCACGCTGAGTGGTTATCGAAAGGGAGAGAGCTGAAAAGATATTTGAAATACATTGAGGACTATTGTCATTCTCAACAGATGTAATAACAGACTGTTTGCTTGTTGTTTGAAGTGAAGAAAACATTACTTTGAGAAGCTTCACAGCTTATTAGTGGTGGTGCGTTAAGCCAATAAGAAATACTATCAGATCCTTAAATTGGCCTACATTTGAGCACAGGCAAGGTAGCCTGTAGTCCTACTTCTATGCGTAATCAGGTACAAATTGGCGGGAGACCGCACATTCTGGAGAGAGACGTGCATTATGCACCCTAGCCACACTCCCCTTCCTCTTGGACTGTTTGACACACCTTATCATTCAAGGGTTTTTCTTTATCTTTACTATTTTAGAATAATAGTGAATACATCAAAACTATGAAATAACATGTGGAATCACGTAGTAACCAAAAAGTGTTAAACAAATCTAAATATATATTTTTTTTATTTTTGAAATTCCTCAAAGTAGCCACCCTTCCCCTTGATGACAGCTTTGCACACTCGTCTTACAATGTAGAAAATAGTAAAAATAAAGAAAAACACCAGAATGAGTAGGTGTGTCCAAACTTTTGACTGGTACTGTATATATTTGCTACAGCTCAACTAAAAAAAATCTTAGCCGACCAACAGCCTAACAACCAAACAATCGACTAATTGGGGTCAGCCCTAGTGTCCACATGCAGTCACGCACGCACGCACGCACGCACACACACACACACTTACGGGTCATCCACATCACTCTCAGTCTCACTGTCTGGCCTCTCTCTTTCGGCCTCTCTCTCCCTCTCTGGGGCCAGGTCATCTGTGGAGGGAGTTGGCCTTGTTGTGGGTCCTCTCTCCAGGGTGGGGGGGTCCTCATTGGCCTCCTGTAGCAGCACTGCACCCCCCTGAGACTCTGAGAAAGACAGGAAAAGGGGGTATTTTCACAATGATTCAAATCTCTTGATAGTTATCTGGTAATACCAATGTTTGTGTTACGTAATCCATTATGTTTCATGTGTTTGAAATCATGGTAGAAATTACAATCTTGCTGGGATTTGGGTAGAATTTCACCAACAACCTACCTGTTTTCAGACTGGCAGCTTGGGGGTGATTGATTAGTTGTTGGCCCTCACCAGACTGAGTAGAGGCATCTGATTGGGTTGGTGCCAGGAAAGGGACCAATGAATGCCAGGGAAACACAGGAACTGACCGGGGTTCCACGTTGGTCCAGACTGCAAAAAGAATACAAAAGAAATGTTTAGGACTCACAATATGTCCAGACAATGCACTCCTCATAGTAAGCTAGCTCAAACATATTTTTATAAAATCTCAACTTTCATATAAACAAGATTCTATTTCCAGATTTGGGGAACATATTGTTGTTAGCCCGTACACTTGCTAATAGTTTATATATGACAATATGAACACTTTTCTAGTATGGTCAAGAAGTGACTATCAAAGGCCCATCTTCCCAGAACCAGTGGCTCACTGGCTTAACCAATTAGCCTCAGGTATATACTCATGGCTGTTGCTGCTCCCCATATGGGACACCTCTGGAAACTCACCAGCAGGTAGCTGATCTATGTGAGCATCAATCAGCCATGAGAAAGACCTGTATATACCATTTATTTTTCACTGTAAACTCATAATGCTACAATATTCAAAATGGTGCTGAAGACAAATAAGAAAAACACACGGAGGTAGTAAATGACCATGACTGACCAAACATGCTCAGTCCTTGACGGAGGTATTGAGGGCTTTCTGATGAATACATGGTTGAAAAGGGTCCTTTATTGTGTTTTTCCAGAAACGAGAGTAAATAAAAAAGGAGTCCTTGAAAACGTCCCTTTACAATGTCAGATAAAAATCCATGTGTTCAAACATCCATCAGTGATCCAAGATCGTATAGTGGGTGGCAACTCCATCGATGAAACAAGAAAGCAACAGTGCTCGATGGTGCCTGCATCTGACGCGTATCTTCAGATTGCAGTCATCACGCACAACGTTCACTGCAATAGACCTACTGCTATTATGATTTATCCGGTGGCGTACAGATATATCTGTAAATGTTTATTTCTGATTAAAATGAAGTCCCAGGCGTATCGGTCAACATGAGACCAGCTCACGCTTTCATCTTTTCAGAATGCCGCATTCTCTGTGAGCAGCCTATTTATTCACGCGCATTGACGATAACAATTACATTTCCCCAGTGCAGAACATGAAATACGGGGAATAACACAATGTAAAATGGATTGCCAAATAGTCACAAGTTGCAACAGGATACAGATGAGACAATATGTTAAATATCATCGGAGAAGTCTGTGTTCCTCTTGATCTAATAACCCCTGATGCACCCTCGTCTGTTTGTTTACATTACTGGAGTGCTGCGGTCATGAATAGGTTAACTAGGCCAAAAACCTCATCCACGGAGTAAATTGGCACATCAGTCCGAGACATACGCTATCCTCGCGGCCATGTTTAACTTGTCTCTACACGTACTCTCTTCAGTCTAGCAGTGTACAAATGGTACGAAAGGCTAGTAAATTGTTAAGTGCAGAAACGATCTCCGGAGTATTCGACCAAGAATGTCTGACAGCTAGCTTGGACGACACTAACATGAATTGCTAGCAGTGGCTAGCAAGCTGGCTAGCTACGTGCACTAGCTATCTGGCTAGCTAGTTGTTACGCAAATGCTCAAAATGACAAAGCTATCAAATTCATCATCCTGCTAGATTTGTTTATTGAAGGGATTTGTATCTGTCTGAATCTATCAATCAATTGCGTATGCATCGGACCGTGTGTAACGTTACACACAACTACTAGTTAACTGAATTAACACAGGCTAGCAGCAGCTATTTGCCATCCATAAACTCCAGTGCAGGCTATGCTCAGCAACATCATGCTTTTACTTTGGATGTTCTTGCTGAAGTTTGGAGGACAAGTGACAACCCCAATTGTTTATCTTACGTTAGCTGGCCACCACAGATGGGTTTGTTGCAGTCTACATTGGCGCAAGTAGCACTGCAATTGTCAATCAAAATAACCTGTGCTACTTCAAAATACATCCGACAGGTTCAACTCGAGAAGGCAATCCGAGCCTCAAGTGCACCGGTCCAAATAACACCGTACCCTCCGTAACGCCCCTGGCCCTGCACACGCAGAACAGAAACAGAAAGTAGTCAAAGAAACGCAATTATTGTCCTCATGTCACTACCCTTCCTTTACACAACAAATGTCTGTTACTATTGTTTTTCTTAATACCATGAAACCACTTAAATTATTTGAGGAACAATGACTGCTGAGTACTCGATCTATAAGATGGTAGCTAAATTTACTAAAACCTGTCTGAATACGCCTGCATTTTTTTAAACTCCCAAAACCGTTAGCTACCTGCCTGTTTAGCCGTATGGTTACGGTCAGCATCCAACATTAATATTCTATTGCTTTGGCACCAACTCATATTCAAATGTAAAGCAACGTGAAATCGTATTCACCATCAATTAACTTTCTACCACACAAGGCGGATCATATGCAGGTGTGCGTAAAACTGGTGCATTCACCTATCCCATATCCCACTGACTCTCCAGTTGCTGGTTAAATCCAAAGACCCATTTTTTTGTAAGCTAGCCACCAATACGCTACCCCCTCTAACGTTAATTTAAAAAAAAATAAACACCACCTTGGCCTGTCGGCTCTCTCAAAAAGGTAATCGACTGAAAATATAGTTAGCAGAAGTATTTCACTCCAACGCTGTCATGAGCAGCAGCGATGATGATAACTCGGACCCCAATGACAGAAAGTGGGGCGAGACCACAGCACTGTTCTGTGTTGGTTGCTGCTCCCCTTGGACCAAAGAAAACGACAGGATTGAGCTCAAAGGCAGGAAACCGAAGCGAGAGTCCAGCCGGAGATGCTCTGACACAGATCCGTGGAATCGTGGGCTTTATATAGAAATAGCAGCTCGAGGTCCGGTGCGATCTCCGCCTGCAGCAGGTCACTTCGCGCGCGCCCACTCCTGTCCGTCAGCTCAGCAGGTATTTGTAGTAGAAAAGTTATTGTATCATAACATCTCCTCACTTTAGCTCAACTCTCTTCCTAACAATTTCTCCTCTCTGGCCTCGTCTGGCCCTTTCTTTCTTTTCCCCTCCCCTCTTGTTGTAAACGCTCTTTCAGTGTGTCAACCTCGCCCAACCGTGCCCCGCCCTTTCTCTACATCTAAGCTCCGCCATTGGTCAAGGCAGCCACCTGTCATCCCACCGCCGTGACCGCTGATTGGTTCAAATATACACTGGAATGTCAGTCATATGCAAATCTCACTAGGTCAGTCACTGATCGCTGCAATGAAATAGAGCTCCTAAAAAAATACATATAAAATTAGAACATGACTTCCTATTGGCTCTTATGTTATTCAATCCAACCGTGACGTATCTGGCGTTAATTTATTTGCTACAAAGCCCAAGTTCCCCAACCTGAATCATACCGCAATAATTAATTTACATAATCCGCCCATGTCCCATCTCCATTGGTCAATTTTAGGTAGTATGCAAGATTGATTGCAGAGCAAGCAAATCGAACAGAGACACTCGGATGGAGGACAACAAATCGCTTGACAGAAGTTTAAAAAAGGTCCCTCTCACCAAAAATAGTTTTTAAAAACACATGCCGTACCGACTTCGTCCACCTGCATAGGGAGCGCTCTAGCAATCAAACTCTTTGAAGTGGACCAGTGAAGCAGTTTCCACTAGATAGCACAGCCACAAAGTCAAAATTGGCAATATGGTGGCAATATGGTAAAAATGTATGAAAACAAAAATGTGCTTTTTGGTCTTAATTTAAGGTTAGGGTTAGGCAAGGTTAGCAGTGGGGTTAAAGTGCAAATGACAAGTGTTTTAACTACTTTGCAGATACGAAACAAACAGACAATCGTATCAGTTAAAAATATCTAATTCCAAGTTTATGCTACAAAATCAACTTTATAAAAGGTTTAAAAAAGAGGTTCTATTTGACTCATTGTTCCATGAGGTATACTAAGGCATTGTTGCCAGAATAGATGGATGCAGTTCAATGCATGATTATAATTCATCAATACACTTCTTGGTAGTCCAAAAATATTGCTATCAGGTTGTAAATCACAGCTGGCCTGGTACATTGTTTTCTGCCTCCATTCGGGAAGCACTGTTTTAGTTTCAATGACTGAATATTTTGGACAAAAACTGACAATTGTAACTAAGGCTGAAATGTCAATACAATCAAACTAGCAAGGGCTATGATCACAAGTAAGTCATAACATGGCTAATAGACTAGCGTATCTATTTATGTAGCAAGCTAAAAACACAGAGCCTAACGTTAGTTAGCTAGCTAGCTGCTAGGAGAAAGTCATGCCATTGGAGGAGCGACTTTTTCCCCGGTGGCTTTTCACAGCTAGAGATGCAGGTGTCATTTGGTTAGCTAGCAAGAACTTGAATAACTGTCATCCAGTTACCTAGCATTGTAACGTTCGTCATCGGAATGAGACCAAAGCGCAGTGGGGGTTCCGGTGGGGGTTCCGGTGCGGGACGCAGACCCCGCTCCGCTTTAGGCTCCCCCCACTTCGGTGGCGCCTTCGGTGCAGGGATCGTCGCCGGGACCTCCGGACCGTAGATCGTCGCTGCAAACTCTTGACTGGGGACCCTCGTTGCGGGCCCCGGACTGGGGACCCTCGTAGCGGGCCCCGGACTGGGCGCCCTCGTTGCGGGCCCCGGACTGGGCGCCCTTGTTGCGGGCCCTGGACTGGGCACCCTCGTTGCGGGCCCCGGACTGGGCACTCTCGCTGCGGGCTCCGGACTGGAGACCGTCACTGGAGGCTCCGGACTGGGAACCCTCACTGATGGGAGGAGACGTATAGACAGCCTGGTGTGTGGGGCTGCCACAGAGCCCACCAGGCTGGGCAGACATACAGGAGGCCTGGTCCTTAGAGGCACACGATGAACCAGGCTGTGGGGGAGCACTGGAGATCTGGTGTGTAGCCTTGGCACGACTCCTCCAGGCTGAATGCCCACTTTAGCCCGGCACCTCCCGAGCGCAGGCACAGGTTGAACCGGGCTGTGGAGGAGCACTGGAGATCTGGTGCTTAACACGTGCACCTCTCCTTTTTGCTGCATGCCCACTTTAGCCCGGCACGTGCAGGAAGCTGGAACAGGCCGCACTGGGTTCTCCTGGCGAACTGGGGATACCGTGCGTAGAGCTGGCGCAGGATAACCCGGGCCGAGGAGGCGCACTGGAGACCAGGAGCGCTGAGCCGGCACCACCCTACCTGGCTGGATACCCCTCTTAACGCGGCAGGTACGGAGAGCATGTACTGCATGCACCGGGCTGTGACTTTGTACTGAAGGCACGGTGCGTAAAACCGGAAATCATGGCACTGGAACCGTGACCAACTCGACTCGCCCCGCTTGCCAACCTGTGTGCCCCCCCCCCCCCAAAAAAAAATGGGGGGGTTGCCTCTCGTGCTCCCATCTCTGCCGTAACTCCTGATCTCTCCGCTCCTCTCTATCTGCCGCCACCTCTTTCCATGGCAGGCTTTTGTCGCCTGCCATAATCTCCTCCCATGTCCACGATGTCCTAAACTCCCTTCTCTCCCGTGCCCAGGATCCCTTCTCCTCCTGTCCACGCTGCTTGGTCCTTCTTTGGTGGGGTGTTCTGTAACGTTCGTCGTCAGAATGAGACCAAAGTGCAGCGTGGAAAGTGTTCATGATTTAATGTTCACAAAAACACTCAAACAAAATGACAAAAGGCGAAAACGAAAGCGCACAGTTCTGTCAGGGAAACAACCTAAACAGAAAACAACACCCCACAAAACCCAAACGGAAAATGACAACTTATATATGATCCCCAATCAGAGACAACGATAGACAGCTGCCTCTGATTGGGAACCACACCCGGCAAAACAACAAAGAAATAGAAAACATAGATTTTCCCACCCGAGTCACACCCTGACCTAACCAAACATAGAGAATAAATAAGGATCTCTAAGGTCAGGGCGTGACAAGCATATCTCTTGCGTTCGCAAATTCACTCTGGCTATCTGGCTAGCCTAGTGGTTAGAGTGTTGGGCCAGTAACTTGAAAGCTTGCTGGATCGAATCCCCGAGCTGACAAGGTAAAAATCTGTCGTTCTGCCACTGAGCGGCGCCGAAGACGTGGATGTCGATTATGGCAGCCCCCCGTACCTCTCTGCTTCAGAGGGGTTGTGTTAAATGCAGAAGGCACATTTCAGTTGAATGCATTCAGTTGTACAACTGACTAGGTATCCCCCTTTCCCCTTTACTCTGATTTCAGAGCACTCTTGTCTGAGTGTGCCAGAGCGCAGAATAACTGATGAATTTACGAATGCACAACATCTACTGAATATGACCGGTGTCAGTAAACGTAGGTAAATAAAAAGTAATAGTTAGTCACGAACGCTCTAGATAACATGTAAACAACCTAACTAAATCTGCTATGCTAGGGTGAGTAAAATAGGCAGAGTGAGGTCTCATTTGTGTCTGGAAGTAGCAAACTAGCCAGTTAGCTTGGGTGCTTGGTTGGGACAAGCTGCCGAAGGAAGAGTAGGCTTGTCACGTTCGTCGTCCTCCTCATCTGAGTAGGAGTAGTAAAAAGGATCGGAGGACCAATGCGCAGCGTGATACGAATACATTGTTACTTTTATTAACGAAGAACACTTACAAAACAATAAACGGACAAACGAACGAAAACGCAACAGTCCCGTATGGTGACATACACAAAGACACAGAAACAGGAACAATCACTCACAACCCACAATACAAAACAGGCTACCTAAATATGGTTCCCAATCAGAGACAACGAGAAACACCTGCCTCTGATTGAGAACCATATCAGACCAAACACATAGAAACAGACAAACTAGACATACAACATAGAATGCCCACTCATATCACACCCTGACCAAACAAAACATAGAAACATTCAACTCAAACTATGGTCAGGGCGTGACAAGGCTACAATTCCCCATCGTTTATCAGTGCAATTTTACGGCCAACTAGTTGAAAGTTTGGGTTCATCTAACGTTAGATTTTAGCACATCTTGCTCTGGCGAGCATTAGTTAATGATCTTGTTGTTGTTGATGTGCATCACTGAGGGAGAGAGAACCTACATTTCATGGTTGTTTGATAAATAGGACTGTAAAGTTCCCAAATGTAAGAGGACTCCTGTGGTATTTGCAGAAATCCATTCAGGTCTATATTGTGGCTTTTGGCAAATGCGTTCTAATGATCTAAAGTTGTGTTGTTGCAACTGCCTGTAAACACACAGTCCAGTTCAAAGTGAATGATGGCAGGCCTGTGTGGCAAATGGCATGTTTGCAAAAAGGCCTACTGTAGCTTCGATTGGCTATGACACACCGGCCTGCGTAGACTCCGGTCCTGGACGAGACATACAGTACCAGTCAAAAGTTTGGACACACATACTCATTCAAGGGTTTTTCTTTATTTTTACTATTTCCTACATTGTAGAATAATAGTGAATACATCAAAACAATGAAATAACACATATGGAATCATGTAGTAACCCAAAAATTGTTAAACAAATGAAATTAGATTTTATATTTGAGATTCTTCAAAGTAGCCACCCTTTGCCATGATGACAGCTTTGCACACTCTTGGCATTCTCTCAACCAGCTTCATGAGGAATGATTTTCCAACAGTCTTGAAGGAGTTCCCACATATGCTGAGCCCTTGTTGGCTGTTTTTCCTTCACTCTGCGGTCCAACTCATCCCAAACCATCTCAATTGGTTTGAGGTCGGGTGATTATAGAGGCAGGTCATCTGATGCAGCACTCCATCACTCTCCTTCTTGATCCACAGTCTGGAGGTATGTTGGGTCTTTGTCCTGTTGAAAAACAAATGATAGTCCCACTAAGCGCAAACAAGATGGGATGGAGTATCGCTGCAGAATGCTGTGGAGCCATGCTGGTTAAGTGTGCCTTGAATTCTAAATAAATCACTGACAGTGTCAGCACATCCACACCATCGCACCTCCTCCTCCATGCTTCACAGTGGGAACCACACATGCGGAGATAATCCGTTCACCTACTCTGCGTCTCACAAAGACACAACGGTTGGAACCAAAAATCTCAAATTTGGACTCATCACACCAAAGGACAGATTTCCCCTGGTCTAATGTCCATTGCTTGTGTTTCTTGGCCCAAGCAAGTCTCTTCTTCTTATTGGTGTCCTTTAGTAGCGGTTTCTTTGCAGCAACTCGACCATGAAGGCCTGATTCACGCAGTCCCCACTGAACAGTTGATGTTGAGATGTGTTACTTGAACTCTGAAGAATTTATTTGGGCTGCAATTTCTAAGGCTGGTAACTCTGATAAACTTATCCTCTGCAGCAGAGGTAACGCTGGGTCTTCTTTTCCTGTGACGGTCCTTATGAGAGCCAGTTTCATCATAGCCCTTGATGGTTTTCGCGACTGCACTTGAAGTAACTTTCCAAGTTCTTAAAATTTTCCGGATTGACTGACCTTCATGTCTTAAAGTAATGATGGGCTGTCGTTTCTCTTTGCTTATTTGAACTGTTCTTGCCATAATATGGACTTGGCATTTTACCAAATAGGGCTATCTTCTGTATACCAACCCTAACTTTTCGCAACACAACTGATTGGCTCAAACGCATTAAGAAGGAAAGAAATTGTCACGATCGTCGTATTGTGGAAGAGAGGAGGACCAAGGCGCAGCGTGATAACAATACATCTTCTTTATTTAACGAAGACGAACATGAAACGAACACTGACAAACTATACAAAAACAACAAACGACCGTGAAGCTAATTAAACGAAAGTGCAGACACAAGCAACTAACGTAAAGACATTGACCCACAATCACCGACAACCTACCTAATGACTATGGCTGCCTAAATATGGCTCCCAATCAGAGACAACGATAGACAGCTGTCTCTAATTGAGAACCAATCTAGGCAACCATAGACATACAAACACCTAGACTGAACACTGCCCCATAAACATACAAAAAACCCTAGACAATACAAAAACACATACATCCCCCATGTCACACCCTGACCTAACTAAAATAATAAAGAAAACAAAGATAACTAAGGCCAGGGTGTGACAGAAATTCCACAAATTAACTTTTAACAAGGCACACCTGTTAATTGAAATGCATTCCAGGTGACTACCTTATGAAGCTGGTTGAGAGAATGCCAAGAGTGTGCAAAGCTGTCATCAAGGCAAAGGTCATACTTTGAAGAATCTCAAATATAAAACATTTTGATTTGTTTAACACTTTTTTGGTTACTACATGATTCCATATGTGTTATTTCATAGTTTGGATGTCTTTACTATTATTATACAATGTAGAAAATAATACAAATAAACAAAAACTCTGGAATGAGTAGGTGTGTACAAACTTTTGACTGGTACTGTATGTTTTTATTAGGTTTAATTTACTGCAATGTCTATTAATTGTTCAAACGCATGGCCGCTTTCCCACTCTATATTGCTATAGAATTCTCACAAATGCCTTACTATACATTGTTCCCAAACATTCTATTAATTTATGAAAACATGAAAATTACCATATCTAAGTGCTCGCTTAGAATTAATTTTTTTAAAGTGTAATATTCTTCCTGCTGGTGTATATGAACAGATTTTTTTTAAATAAAATGTCATGTGGCTAAAATTCTGTCAGTTCCACTAAGGTTAGAGTTAGGTTTAAAATCACATTTTAAGAAGATCAATTGTAGAAATAGGCAGGGTTTATGACTTTGTGGCTGTGGCAACTAGTGACAACCCAGTGAAGCCTGTGAGACCACACTATCTGTATCTTTGGGCTTTTTGTTATTAAAATCATTAATAATATTTCCAGACAATTCCCTTCCACATTCCAGGAATCATGTCATTTATCCTCTGAGCCTGTAGGGTTATTACAGTGTAATGAGCCTGTAGGGTTATTACAGTGTAATAACATCAACCAGTTATCTAGCATCATCTAATGTAGCCTACTCTAGTCCTGTGTAGCTCAGTTGGTAGAGCATGGCGCTTGCAACGCCAGGGTTGTGGGTTCGATTCCCACGGGGGGCCAGTACAAAAAAGTATGAATGTATGTACTTGTAAGTCGCTCTGGATAAGAGCGTCTGCTAAATGACTTAAATGTAAATGTAAATGTACTCTCTGATGTTATAACTGCTGCTCAGTGCTCAGCCATGGGTTTTATGACTCAGCAGGGCATACAGGAATGATAAAAAGAGACAGAGTATTGGTAATGAGTAATTAGCAGCATTAAAGAAGCTTAGAGGAACCAACGCTAGTGTCTTTTCCAACTAGACTACTATTCTACTACTTCTTCAACTAATTGCTCCACTACCATTGTGTTTTAAATAGTGGCAGTACAGCAGCAGCAGTTCTACATAATGGTAGTCATGAGTATTAGAAGTAGCCTAATGGTTGTGGAACGATGGAATACAGTTTCACCACCATAAAATCAGATGGTTGGACAATTATTCACTCTATTACAAAATGATATTTAACCACGTGTACGCGACACACACACACACTGCTAACCGTGGTTGGCACACACACTGGCATGTAAACTGAGTGGTAAATGATTGAGTTGTTTGTGGAGCGTTTCTCTCAGTTTCCGTGTCATTAGTCAGAGACGGAGAGGGGAGGCGAGCAATGATGTCATTTTCCACCATAAAAAGCCCATTCAATCCCAGAATATTAATTTTCAAAATGTTTCCATAGTGCAGCTTAACATTCCCTAGACTGACTTTTAAATGTGTGTGTGTGTATATGTTGAGCACACACATCATGCACACACACAACAAGCACACACGCTTTCTGACAGATACAAGAACACAAGCGTGTACTGTACACACATGCACACCTGTACACACATACGCAGTCGCACTTACACACAAACCAGGACTGAGAAAGAAAATGAGAGGTGGAGGTTTTAGAAACAGGGGAAAATGGGTGGGAATAGAAGAGAGGGAGGAGGTAGTATCAGTGTAAAAATAGACTAACAGTCATGCTGTGTAGAGGGGAGGAGAGAGGGAGGGGAAACAGAACTTCTCTTATGGGAGGAAGGGTGGAGAGGCCAGAGATGGGGGAGATGGATCACACACACACACACACACACACACACACACACACACACACACACACACACACACACACACACACACACACACACACAACACACAACACACAACACACACACACACACACACACAGAGTGCAGTGAGTGCAAACACACAAATCAACTACTAAGGGCACTGACTGCAACTCATATTACTGAAAAAAGGCTGCCTATAGATGTCTACATATCATTTATCACTAAATACTGCTGCTAATAGAAAACTCATAACACGTGCAAACATACACACATTATGACAAATTGAGTGTGTTGGCACAGTACATCTACACACAATTTTCACTAATGGCTGCAAATAGCGTACTTCATAACACACAGTCTAAACTATGACAAATAGTGTGTCTAATACCCTCCAGCACAGTGTACATTTTATTTTAACTGTTCTGTTCAAATACAATAGAGGGAGGGTCTAATCTCCCTCTTCTAGCCAGTCATCTCACAGGGAGCTTTGGGAGCCTGCCAATAAGGTCACAGCGAGCGCGACTAGCTCAGATCAGGCAGATGTTGTTGTCATAGTAAACAACTTATATTAATGTTCCTGTCACGCCCTGACCTTAGAGAGCCTTTTTATGTCTCTATTTGGTTTGGTCAGGGTGTGATTTGGGGTGGGCATTCTATGTTTTGTTTTCTATAATTTTGTGTTTCTATGTTTTGGCCGGGTATGGTTCTCAATCAGGGACAGCTGTCTATCGTTGTATCTGATTGGGAACCATACTTAGGTAGCCCTTTTTCCCTCCTTTCATTGTGGGTAGTTAACTTTGTTTGTGGCACTAATGCCCTGTGAGCTTCACGGTTGTTTTTCGCTTGTTGTTTTGTTGGCGACATTTTGAAATAAAAAGGAAAATGTACGCTCACCAGGCTGCACCTTGGTCTTCTTCCAGCAACGGCCGTGACAGTTCCAGAACCACTACTGAAAGACGACAGACATACAGTATCTGCTCTCAGCTACTGTCAACAGCATCCTACCCTTTTGCTTAAATGAAAAATTCAGGAAAAATTGAAAGATTAACTTAATCAACATTTAAATGGCAGTCGAAACAGCCTTATTCTTTGAAGTGTTCTTATCTGTCATTCATTGTTTTGTCCATTCAACTGGGATTTTCTCTCCAGTCTCTGAGGGAGTCACTTCTGTCATGGGAATACCCAAGCCTGTGGCATTAAGTGAACGGTTAAACGAATGGGCATTAGACCCGACCTCGACGAAAAAAAGTGAGAGAATACAGCTTTGAAACTGCCCTGAGCTCTGACCATGTCAATACATATAAACCGCTACAGAGAGCGCCAGAGGGAGAGAGGGGAGGTTACAGCCCTGTCACTGAGGGTACACTGTTATTAAACTACACTGAACAAAAATATAAACGCAGGCCACAATCAACAGCCTGATCAACTCTATGCGAAGGAGATGTGTCGCGCTGCATGAGGCAAATGGTGGTGACCAGATACTGACTGGTTTTCTGATCCACACACCTACCTTTTTTTATTAAAGGTATCTGTGACCAAGAGATGCATATCTGTATTCCCAGTCATGTGAAATCCATAGATCAGGACCTAATGAATGTATTAAATTAACTGATTTCCTTCTCTGAACTGTAACTCAGTAAAATCTTTGAAATGATTGCGTATTATATTTTTATTCAGTATATTTTGTGCGTAAGGGCTCTACAAACCTGTTTTTTATGAGTTTATAAATGCTTTCCTAACCCTAAATAATCTACAAAATTATGAAACAGAGATGAATATACACATATTTTCATGTCTTTCTGTCATTGATCCCTAATAATCTGAACTGTTCCCTCCATATAGTCTGTCGAGACAATTCTAATTAAAGGTGCCACATTTAAAGGTATGGCTTTAGATACATTGAATCAAAACTCAATGAGAAAATCTGTTGGCCGGCAAGTGGGTGGGTTTTCAGCAGTTGAATAAAATGTATTTAGCGCGGGCAGTGCAAGGGAACCACGCTGGCAAAGCCTGTTATGCACCTGGCATAAGGTAAGTGTGAATACCAACTACTGAGAAGTGCATAGGAAAGGCGTGCGTAGGAAAGGTCTACATTTCCTGTCTGAATTGGTCCCACAGTGATGATATAAAAATAAAAAGACTCCATGGGGGCTATAAACATATGCAAGTTAAACAAGAGTCATTTTGTTATGTAAGCTATGTGACACACATTTATGTTTGGTAGGAAAGAATGTTGGGTAGCAACAAATGAAACAGCACGCGGCAGCAGAGAGATCACAGAACAACAGGCAGGAAATACAAGAGATTATCAATAGACATTCAAGCCATTAAATTGAGGATAGACTAAACCTAGAATGATGAGATTACTTGGGCTGAATACTCCTCTCCCTCTGAGAGACCGAATAGATCACCATGCAGACTTGACTGAATAGTGACAGACCACTAGTCCTCAGGACAAAATGAAAGGACATGGAGAGGAGTGTTGAAATTAAAGGGAGAAAATCTCAAAAGAGAGGGACCCCCTCAGCTAAGCTTAACGATCTCCCTCTCCTGTCTCTGATTGGTGGAGCTCTGCCCTGTATCTGTGTAGGAGTTTGTTCTCATCGAACCAAAACCTACATATTGAGGGACTGCATAATACTCTGTGTCTACAGGAATATCTTCACACTGTATGAGGTGTTTATCTATGCTGCGGGTGTGTGTCTGTGCGTTTATGTCCAGTTTCTCTGTGGGTGTTTCCTGTTCTCTGACATGAGGCTCTACGTAAAGTCCCTGACTTTCCGCCCCCTCCAACACCCCCCTGACTCCCACTCTCACCTGGCATCACATATAGGGGCACGCCACAGTCTCTCTCTCTCGCCTCTTTCTCCCTCCAACACCCACCCTGACTCCCACTCTCACCTGGCATCACATATAGGGGCACGCCACAGTCTCTCTCTCTCGCCTCTTTCTCCCTCCAACACCCCCCTGACTCCCACTCTCACCTGGCATCACATATAGGGGCACGCCACAGTCTCTCTCTCTCGCCTCTTTCTCCCTCCAACACCCACCCTGACTCCCACTCTCACCTGGCATCACATATAGGGGCACGCCACAGTCTCTCTCTCGCCTCTTTCTCCCTCCAACACCCCCCTGACTCCCACTCTCACCTGGCATCACATATAGGGGCACACCACAGTCTCTCTCTCTCTCACCTCTTTCTCCCTCCAACACCCACC
Organism: Salvelinus fontinalis; assembly: GCF_029448725.1. NCBI lineage: Eukaryota > Metazoa > Chordata > Actinopteri > Salmoniformes > Salmonidae > Salvelinus > Salvelinus fontinalis. The sequence continues at coordinate 18,148,333 of NC_074670.1, read as the reverse complement.
CTGACTCCCACTCTCACCTGGCATCACATATAGGGGCACACCACAGTCTCTCTCTCTCGCCTCTTTCTCCCTCCAACACCCACCCTGACTCCCACTCTCACCTGGCATCACATATAGGGGCACACCACAGTCTCTCTCTCTCTCACCTCTTTCTCCCGCCCACTTTCTCCCACTCCCCAAATCCATCTCTCCCCCTCTCTCTCCTTCCTTCTACCAGTCATTTGCTCTATCCAATTATAACTCGATTTGCCACCCTCCACAGTTACCATGGTAACAGTCATGTTGGGCACAAGTCCACTTGTGCCCAACATGACACATGTCACTTGTGGGCACATGTCACTTGTGGGCACATGTCACTTGTGGAGACCAATGGCCCACTGAACGCACCACAACACACACCACCCTCCACCTGGCCTCTGTGTCTTCCCTAGAGACAGAGCGTTATGATGTCATCTCTTGGTGCGTAATCAAATCATGGAATTCGGCTTCTGTAAAAAACAGAACTAGTGTGCGTCACGTCAACCTGAAGCTTTCCTGAGACCATGAGCTGTGTGTGTTTCAGTGTGTGATCCAGCCTGCCCAGACAAATCATGGACATGGGTACAAGAGATGCTCAGTGTTCTTCAGTACACACATATCCACCATCGACAGACGAGCTCTTTATCGTCTGTTATTTTCAGACACAGGACACATGCGCACTAACACTGAGCATTACCCTGTTCCAGAGCACAGTACTTCTCCTGTTCCCACTCCCTAGCCACTGATCTAGGATCAACTCAACACTGCCAAATCCTAACCTTAACCATTATAGGGGGGAACACACCAAACTGACACCAGATCAGCGTCTAGATGCACCGTCCTCCCCTGTCCCTGTTCCGTGGCTGAGATGTAATGTGTGTGTTTGTCCACCTGGAGGCAATATGAGCCAGCAGATTAAGCACCAGCAGATAGACAGAGCCATGCCAGACAGCCTGGGAAAACACTTGAGCAGGAGAGAGAGGAGGAGAGCGGGAAGAGATGTTTGACCTCCCTAAAATAAAAACTCCTCTCCTAAAGTAAAGCTAAGCCTGACTTAGGTCGGAGAGCACCTGTACTTCAGAGAAACATTAAAAATGAACTTTTTAGACCCCCCCCCCCAAAATATATGTTTTATGAAGTACAATAGTGACGCATAAGCCTGCCCTTGTGTATTTGACTATATATACATGGTAATATAACGATATGAATGAGTGTTAGTCTATCCAGATGTGTGGTAGTCTGTTGCCATGGTCTGGGAGCCAGTGCGAGGCTTTAAGTGTTATGTAAAGGGGAGAGGGGGGGGGGGGGGTTGTTATTCCCGGGTATCTGTATCCGGGTAGACCAGGATGGCGAGAGGGAGAGGAGGAGACTGCAGTGCGATGGAGGGAAGGGTTAACATGGAGAATGGGCGCTTTTTGTGGTTTGGGAAAGGCAGAGCGAGACAGAGAAAGGAGAGGGGAAGAGACGGGTCTCCAGTTGCTTTTCCTGAATGTGTGTGTATAAGTGAGTGCCCTGTGTTGGGTGTGTGTGTATAAGTGAGTGCCCTGTGTTGGGTGTGTGTGTATAAGTGAGTGCCCTGTGTTGGGTGTGTGTGTATAAGTGAGTGCCCTGTGTTGGGTGTGTGTGTATAAGTGAGTGCCCTGTCTTGGGTGTGTGTGTATAAGTGAGTGCCCTGTGTTGGGTGTGTGTGTATAAGTGAGTGCCCTGTGTTGGGTGTGTGTGTATAAGTGAGTGCCCTGTGTTGGGTGTGTGTGTATAAGTGAGTGCCCTGTGTTGGGTGTGTGTGTGTATAAGTGAGTGCCCTGTGTTGGGTGTGTGTGTATAAGTGAGTGCCCTGTGTTGGGTGTGTGTGTATAAGTGAGTGCCCTGTGTTGGGTGTGTGTGTATAAGTGAGTACCTTGTGTTGGGTGTGTGTGTATAAGTTAGTGCCATGTGTTGGGTGTGTGTGTATAAGTGAGTGGCCTGTGTTGGGTGTGTGTGTGTGTATAAGTGAGTGCCCTGTGTTGGGTGTGTGTGTGTGTATAAGTGAGTGCCCTGTGTTGGGTGTGTGTGTGTAAGTGAGTGCCCTGTCTTGGGTGTGTGTGTATAAGTGAGTGCCCTATGTTGGGTGTGTGTGTATAAGTGAGTGCCCTGTGTTGGGTGTGTGTGTGCGTGGCATGCCCCATGCTGCATCTGTGTGTGTTTGTAACTGGCCGGCCCCGGTGGTGGGTGTGTGTGTGTGTGTGCCCAGATTCGGGGGTCTGTGTGTGCCAGCCTGCTGTTGGGTAGATGTGTGTGAAGGCACTAAGCCCAGTCAGGCTGGCCGTGAAGCACTGACTATCCAGATTTCACCTCATAATCACAGAGAAAGCTGGAGTTTCCATCGCAAATCTGTTTCCATTTGGCTCTGTGAGAAACTAACTGGGTCTACTAACTAACACAGGGCTGAGAAGGATCATTTAGTTCTAATAGACTCTGTATGAAGCATGCACCAACCACACTCAGTCCTAACCTCACTACAAAAGGTTCATTCATGCTACATACAGTAGATTTGTATTCCAGAAAGTAATGGCATAACCTTGTTTGACCGGGCCTGGCCAGAACTAGGCTAATGCTGTAGGTGGTCACTTTAAAGGTGGAGCACATAGCCTAACTAGAATAAGAAGTGAAACCGTTGATTTGAATTATTTAGAGAACAGTCAGATTCTGAAATCAAAATGTTGGAGTAGGCGTGTCAAAATGGGAATGTAATGTAGAGGCCTAAGTTGTTTATCAGAGTACTATTTATGCGTCCATGTTGTTCCATATGATGTACAGCAAATTGCCCTTAGGAGGTAATAAAGCCTGAGAAAAACACAGTTACCATGACTTTGTGTGATGTGTATTTCATGCTGGGTTCTGTGGTACAAACTTGGAAATAAAGATTTGACCCCGAGCACTTCAACGTCAACTACAAATCAATTTAGAGAGCTTGTCAGAATTCTTGTCTTGTGTTCATGTTCAAATGTTAACTAAAATGTCAGAGACGAACCGAAAGAGGCAGGACTGTGTCTTTCCACTTCCACTGACTGCGAATGGAAGGGGAACTGCGTAGCGTCAGCTTCTATTTGTACTGCATGTTGTGTGTGTGTGTGCGTGTGCGTGTACATCGATGTATGGGAGTGTTTGCTTTGTTGCCATGGCAACAGACATTTTGGCACGTACACATAATTTCCGGTGTTTGATGATTGATGTGTGGTTGCGCACCCACACACACGCACACACACACACACACACACACACACACACACACACACACACACACACACACACACACACACACACACACACACACACACACACACACACACACACACACACACACTCACAAACACACACACACACACACTACTTACAATGCATCAAGCACATATGATATACTTTCCTCTTTCATCCTCTCTCCCTCCATCTCATCCTCTCTCCCTCCATCTCATCCTTTTCTCACGTAGTCGCGCAATGCTCAAAAAAATAAAGGGAACACTAAAATAACACATCCTAGATCTGAATGAATGAAATATTCTTATTAAATACTTTTTTCTTTACATAGTTGAATGTGCTGACAACAAAATCACACAAAAATTATCAATGGAAATCAAATTTATCAACCCATGGAGGTCTGGATTTGGAGTCACACTCAAAATTAAAGTGGAAAACCACACTACAGGCTGATCCAACTTTGATGTAATGTCCTTAAAACAAGTAAAAATGAGGCTCAGTAGTGTGTGTGGCCTCCGCGTGCCTGTATGACCTCCCTACAACGCCTGGGCATGCTCCTGATGAGATGGCGGATGGTCTCCTGAGGGATCTCCTCCCAGACCTGGACTAAAGCATCCGCCAACTCCTGGACAGTCTGTGGTGCAACGTGGCGTTGGGGGATGGAGCGAGACATGATGTCCCAGATGTGCTCAATTGGATTCAGGTCTGGGGAACGGGCGGGCCAGTCCATAGCATCAATGCCTTCCTCTTGCAGGAACTGCTGACACACTCCAGCTACATGAGGTCTAGCATTGTCTTGCATTAGGAGGAACCCAGGGCCAACCGCACCAGCATATGGTCTCACAAGGGGTCTGAGGATCTCATCTCGGTACCTAATGGCAGTCAGGCTACCTCTGGCGAGCACATGGAGGGCTGTGCGGCCGCCCAAATAAATGCCACCCCACACCATGACTGACCCACCGCCAAATCGGTCATGCTGGAGGATGTTGCAGGCAGCAGAACGTTCTCCACGGCGTCTCCAGACTCTGTCACGTCTGTCATGTACTCAGTGTGAACCTGCTTTCATCTGTGAAGAGCACAGGGCGCCAGTGGCGAATTTGCCAATCTTGGTGTTCTCTGGCAAATGCCAAACGTCCTGCACGGTGTTGGGCTGTAAGCACAACCCCCACCTGTGGACGTCGGGCCCTCATACCACCCTCATGGAGTCTGTTTCTGACCGTTTGAGTAGACACATGCACATTTGTGGCCTGCTGGAGGTCATTTTGCAGGGCTCTGGCAGTGCTCCACCTGCTCCTCCTTGCACAAAGGCGGAGGTAGCGGTCCTGCTGCTGGGTTGTTGCCCTCCTACGGCCTCCTCCACGTCTCCTGATGTACTGGCCTGTCTCCTGGTAGCGCCGCCATGCTCTGAACACTACGCTGACAGACACAGCAAACCTTCTTGCCACAGCTCGCATTGATGTGCCATCCTGGATGAGCTGCACTACCTGAGCCACTTGTGTGGGTTGTAGACTCCGTCTCATGCTACCACTAGAGTGAAAGCACCGCCAGCATTCAAAAGTGACCAAAACATCAGCCAGGAAGCATAGGAACTGAGAAGTGGTCTGTGGTCACCACCTGCAGAACCACTCCTTTATTGGGGGTGTCTTGCTAATTGCCTATAATTTCCACCTGTTGTCTATTCCATTTGCACAACAGCATGTGAAATGTATTGCCAATCAGTGTTGCTTCCTAAGTGGACAGTTTGATTTCACAGAAGTGTGATTGACTTGGAATTACAATGTGTTTTTTAAGTGTTCCCTTTATTTTTTTGAGCAGTGTATATAAACGGAACATGTAAAGTGTTAGTCCCATGTTTATGAGCTGAAATAAAAGATTCCAGAAATGTTCCATACGCGCAAAAAATGTATTTCTCTCAAATTTGGTGTCCAAATTTGTTTACATCCCTGTTGGTGAGCATTTCTGCTTTGCCAAGATAATCCATCCACCTGACAGGTGTGGCATATCAAGAAGTTGATCATTACACAGTTGCACCTTGACCTGGGGACAATAAAAGGCCACTTCTAAAATATGCAGTTTTGTCAATTGGCATGCTGACTGCAGGAATGGCCACCAGAGCTGTTGCCAGAGAATTTAATGTCAAGTTTTCTACCATAAGCCGCCTCGTTTTAGAGAATTTAGCAGAACGTCCAACCGGCCTCACAACTGCAGACCACGTATAACCATGCCAGCCCAGGAACTCCACATCCAGCTTCTTTACCTGGGGGATCGTCTGAGACCAGCCACCCGGACAGCTGATGATACTGAGGAGTATTTCTGTCTCTAATACAGCCCTTTTGTGGGAAAAACTCATTCTGATTGGCTGGGCCTGGCTCCCCCATGGCTGGACCCCTGGCCAGTCATGTGAAATCAATAGATTAGGGCCTAATTTATTTATTTCAATTGACTGATTTCCTTATATGAACTGTAACTCAGTAAAATCTTTGAAGTTGTTCCATGTTGCGTTTATATTTCTGTTAAGTGTATATAGTCACTTTTATCTGCAATATGATAGGCTATTCGTTGTGTGTGTGTAGCAGTATTGTAGAGGCCTGTTCGTATGTGTAATTTACACTCAAAGCTCATCGTAACTACGCAGTAAGTACACACCTCCCTAGTTTCTCTCTGACAACCACATGCACAAACAAGAACTCACACCCTCTTTCTCTCAAGAGAGAGAAAACACCCACATACACTTGTCTCGCAAAGACAGACAAATAGCTAGACCTACAACACATACAATCACACTGAATACAACAACAGGCCATCTAAATGTCATACCACTGCTCCAGCGCAGATGGAGAAATGTTGATTCACTGTTTATTGATCACACACGCACGCACGCACGCACGCACGCACGCACGCACGCACACACGCACACACACACACACACACACACACACACACAGAGACACAGAGAGACACACACACAGAGAGACACACACACAGAGAGACACACAGAGACACACAGAGAGAAAGAGAGCCCACACAGGAGCTTGAAGCACAGAGGATTCTTTACACACCCACATGCACTCCGGCACTGTAAGGTGAGCATGCAAACACACACAACTCTAAAATGGACGAGCCCAAACCAACTCACTCAAAAATAACTCCCAGACCTTATTTTACCCCTTCATACTAGACAACATGACACAGAGACAGACACACACACAGACACACACGCTCAACGCGTCATTGATAAGTGGCGTAGATAATAGCCTTTGGGGAAAGGCAGCTAACCAAACCATCCCTCCGTCTCTTTAGACACACACACACGCACACACACCTCTGGTTCTCCTGTAGGATTACCTCCTGTCAATAATGTCCTATTGTTCATTACAGAAACTGACACACACACCAGAACACACACACACACCAGAATGGTAGAATTGACCGTACTGGTGCAGTGGTAGCCTACATACCGTATCCTAACTGGGACTATACCCCTTCTTACAGTCAGACGGCACTGCAGAGATGGGACTGAGAGGATTCATGTCAGTAGCATTCTCTCAAAGACAAAACCCCAAATGTCATTCATCCTCTCTTTCAGAGGCCTTCCCCACTCTCTATCTAAACCCAGTTTCAAACAATGATGACACACACACACCCAGCGAGAGATGGTGGAAACAGTGCGTATGTGGCCTACATTACATACAGTATATCCTGTATTTTATACCCATTTAAACTGAACTGATTTCCCTACTCTGACCCAACAGTCACCGACCAGCCCTTCCTTGTTACTGTAAGCCCTGGGTCAGTGCTATCCGGGATCCTTGGGATGTCCCTAAACTAAACCTAACCTTAATCCCTACTGTTACCCTAACCTAAAGTATTTTAAAATGCCAACTTCAATGGGGTAGGGAGGTCCCAAGGAGCAAGGATAGCACGGACCGTAAGGCCTGCTGAACAGACCAGACATCCCAGTACCCTCCCTTCACTAAATGTCACTAAACTCATTCTGTTTAACGAGAGAAATGACCTGCCCAGAAGTCAATCCCTGTTCCGTAAATGTGAATTTGGTGGAAAATGAAACTAGGTAACCATTTTTCATGCTGCTGTTGCTGCTACAACAAACTGTGCATTCACGTTTCAAAAGCTCTTCCATTTCATGATGCCAACCTAGGCCTGGCCTGGAGTTAAACACAATAATCAAAGCATAGTAGTCACATTAAATAATCATATTATTATAATTATAGCATCTCTCACCCCCCTGCATCCCTCTCCCTGTTCCTCTACCCAAATCTCATCCCTCCCAGTTCCTCTACCCAAATCTCATCCCTCTACCCGTTCCTCTACCCAAATCTCATCCCTCTCCCCTTTCCTCTACCCAAATCTCATCCCTCCCAGTTCCTCTACCCCATCTCATTCCTCCCAGTTCTTCTACCCAAATCTCATCCCTCTCCCCGTTCCTCTACCCAAATCTCATCCCTCCCAGGTCCTCTACTCAAATCTCATCCCTCCCAGTTCCTCTACCCAAATCTCATCCCTCCCAGTTCCTCTACCCCATCTCATCCCTCTCCGTTTACCTCTACCCCATCTCATCCCTCCCCCCTGTACCTCTACCCCATCTCATCCCTCCCCCTGTACCTCTACCCCATCTCATCCCTCCCCCTGTACCTCTACCCCATCTCATCCCTCCCCGTTTACCTCTACCCCACCTCATCCCTCCCCGTTTACCTCTACCCCATCTCATCCCTCCCCCTTGTACCTCTACCCCATCTCATCCCTCCCCGTTTACCTCTACCCCACCTCATCCCTCCCCGTTTACCTCTACACCATCTCATCCCTCCCCCTGTACCTCTACCCCATCTCATCCCTCCCCGTTTACCTCTACCCCATCTCATCCCTCCCCGTTTACCTCTACCCCACCTCATCCCTCCCCGTTTACCTCTACCCCATCTCATCCCTCCCCCTGTACCTCTACCCCATCTCATCCCTCCCCGTTTACCTCTACCCCACTTCATCCCTCCCCGTTTACCTCTACCCCATCTCATCCCTCCCCGTTTACCTCTACCCCATCTCATCCCTCCCCGTTTACCTCTACCCCATCTCATCCCTCCCCCTGTACCTCTACCCCATCTCATCCCTCCCCGTTTACCTCTACCCCATCTCATCCCTCCCCGTTTACCTCTACCCCATCTCATCCCTCCCCCTGTACCTCTACCCCATCTCATCCCTCCCTGTTTACCTCTACCCCATCTCATCCCTCCCCGTTTACCTCTACCCCATCTCATCCCTCCCTGTTTACCTCTACCCCATCTCATCCCTCCCCGTTTACCTCTACCCCACCTCATCCCTCCCCGTTTACCTCTACCCCACCTCATCCCTCCCTGTTTACCTCTACCCCATCTCATCCCTCCCCGTTTACCTCTAACCCATCTCATCCCTCCCTCCCCCCTGTACCTCTACCCCAACTCATCCCTCCCCGTTTACCTCTACCCCACCTCATCCCTCCCCATTTACCTCTACCCCACCTCATCCCTCCCCATTTACCTCTACCCCATCTCATCCCTTCATGTCCAGGCTGTCTCCCAGTGTGTCTCACCTGTCCCGGGGCGTCCCATGATGATGTCTTTGCATGGTGTGGGGTGCAGGTTCTCTGCAGGCAGTATGAGGGGCAGCAGGGCTGTAGGAGAGGGGTGACAGGCCACTGGCTGCTGAACCTCCCCCCCAAATGAGCCTGTCCTCTCCGTCCTACCCCGCCCTTCCCCTGGGCTGGCTGGGTTGGTGAGGGGGGGTCCCGAAGAGGGGGGCGTGGTGGAGATGGAGAGGCAAGCCAAAGCTGGGTAACCGGGGGTGACGGAGGTCAGGGAGGGCGGGGCGGATGACACCAGCACCAAGGTTGGGGTGGGGCTCTGGAGGAGGACGGTGCCGTTGGTTGCCGCGGCAGCAGCAGCGTTGATGGGTACAGGGACTTGGAGAGTGGTGACAGGCTGGGGAGTAACGCTGTTAAGACTCTTAGGATCACCTACTCCCCCCCCCCCACGGCCTAACGGACGCTCTGTGAACTTGGCCAGAGGAACCTCCGGGTTCCGCACGATTACTGGAGAGTCCCGCAAGGCCTGCTGGGATGTGGGGTGGAAACGGCGGGGGCCTGAGTCTGGAGGGGAGGGGGGAGTTGGGGACACCAGGAGGGGAGGGGGGGAGGTGGTGGAGGAGGAGGAGGGGGGCCGGCTGGTTGGTGTGCTCACCCCTCGGGGACAGGAGAAGGTGGGTGTGTAAGCGTGGGTGTGTGCTGGGGTTTGGGGGGAGAGGACGGGGAACGAGGCAGGGTTCAGGTCCCCCTGCTCCAGCTCAGGTTTGGGGGGGTAGTCGTGGTGGGGGTGGGAGGAGGGAGGAGGAACGTCTGTTTTGCGTTTGCTGGGACTCATGGGGACAGTGAAGGTCAGGTTAGTGTGGAAGGACGGCTGGACCCCTGAGGTATGCCTCTCCCTCTCTGCCCCCCCAGGGGTGCTCAGCTTGCCCCCCGTGGCACTGGGGTGTCTGTGTCTACGAGGAGGGGGGAGGACGGAGGAGGCGGTGATGGGGGAGAAGTTGGCGGGACGGAATCCGAAGAGGGGGGAGGGTGAGGGCGAGGGGGCGGGGGAGAAAGGGGACTGGTTGGAGGTGGGGGAGAAGGAGGGGGTCCCAGAGTGAGAGCTGCCCAGAGACACCAGCATGGTGGCTGCCTCACACTCGTCAAAATCAAACCTGGAGAAGTCATGGGGTAGGAGGGAGGGCAGCACCAGCCGAGGGCGAGAGTCTCCTCTACTGCTGGCCTCGCTGCTGTCTCTGGACGTCTCATCCCAGTCAAACCCACGCAGGTCAGAGGGGGTGACCGTCCCCGAACTGCTCCCCCCTCCTCCTCCTCTCCCCCTGTCCCTCTCTCCCCCTCCTCCCGCTCCCTCCATCTCTTTAGTTCTCATGGAGAGATGGCGTGAGCAGTAGCCTCGTCTCTGGGACTCCTTCATACAGCCCTCTCTGGAACAGAGGCGTCTCCACTGCTTGCCGTTGAACTTCTTGCGGATACCGTTAGGGGTGCACACCACGTCTCCCTTCTTGTACTTCTGCAGGGCGGCCGACAGGGGGGTACGGGAGCGCGAGGAGGAGGCTGAGGAGGAGGTAGACCCCCCTCCAGGGGTAGGGGTGGGGATCTGGGAGGGGGTCTTGTCCAGGGGGACCAGGGCACTCTTGGACGGGGGTAGGTGTGGTGTGGGGGTCATGCCCAGGGCCTCAGGGCCAGGCAAGGTGAGGGAGGACAGGTGAGAGCCCAGTGGCGTGCCCAGGCCCTGGACCAGGTGTTGGGAGGAGGGGTAACTGTGCCCCCCGAGGAGGGGCTTGGAGAGGATGTGGCGAGGCTGGGTACCCATACTGAACCTAGACATCTCCATGTCCTCCTCTGGTGTTTGGGGCTGTTTCTGTCTCTCTTGTTCCCTCTCTTGTTCTATCTCTCTGTCAGGGTAACCCTCTCCAGTGCTGGCAACAACGCTGGTCGTTACCAACGAGGAGGGGTGGGGGG
>NC_074670.1:18077547-18132547 GCF_029448725.1 Salvelinus fontinalis | reverse complement strand
TGTGGTGAGTGTAGGGACGTTGAGAGGAAAACCTCCTGTCCCTAGTTGTGGTGAGTGTAGGGATGTTGAGAGGAAAACCTCCTGTCCCTAGTTGTGGTGAGTGTAGGGACATTGAGAGGAAAACCTCCTGTCCCTAGTTGTGGTGAGTGTAGGGACGTTGAGAGGAAAACCTCCTATCCCTAGTTGTGGTGAGTGTAGGGACGTTGAGAGGAAAACCTCCTGTCCCTAGTTGTGGTGAGTGTAGAGACGTTGAGAGGAAAACCTCCTGTCCCTAGTTGTGGTGAGTGTAGGGAGATTGAGAGGAAAACCTCCTATCCCTAGTTGTGGTGAGTGTAGGGACGTTGAGAGGAAAACCTCCTGTCCCTATTTGTGGTGAGTGTAGGGACGTGGTGAGGAAAACCTCTTGTCCCTAGTTGTGGTGAGTGTAGAGACGTTGAGAGGAAAACCTCCTGTCCCTAGTTGTGGTGAGTGTAGGGACGTGGTGAGGAAAACCTCCTGTCCCTATTTGTGGTGAGTGTAGGGACGTTGAGAGGAAAACCTCCTGTCCCTATTTGTGGTGAGTGTAGGGAGGTGGTGAGTGTAGAGAGGTGGTGAGTGTAGGGAGGTGGTGAGTGTATGTAGGTGGTGAGTGTAGGGAGGTGGTGAGTGTAGGGACGTGGTGAGTGTAGGGAGGTGGTGAGTGTAGTGAGGTGGTGAGTGTAGGGAGGTGGTGAGTGTAGGGAGGTGGTGAGTGTAGGGAGGTGGTGAGTGTAGGGAAGTGGTGAGTGTAGGGAGGTGGTGAGTGTAGGGAGGTGGTGAGTGTAGGGACGTGGTGAGTGTAGGGACGTGGTGAGTGTAGGGAGGTGGTGAGTGTAGGGAGGTGGTGAGTGTAGGGACGTGGTGAGTGTAGGGACGTGGTGAGTGTAGGGAGGTGGTGAGTGTAGGGAGGTGGTGAGTGTAGGGACGTGTTGAGTGTAGGGAGGTGGTGAGTGTAGGGAGGTGGTGAGTGTAGGGAGGTGGTGAGTGTAGGGACGTGGTGAGTGTAGGGAGGTGGTGAGTGTAGGGAGGTGGTGAGTGTAGGGACGTGGTGAGTGTAGGGAGGTGGTGAGTGTAGGGAGGTGGTGAGTGTAGGGAGGTGGTGAGTGTAGGGAGGTGGTGAGTGTAGGGAGGTGGTGAGTGTAGGGACGTGGTGAGTGTAGGGACGTGGTTAGTGTAGGGAGGTGGTGAGTGTAGGGAGGTGGTGAGTGTAGGGAGGTGGTGAGTGTAGGGAGGTGGTGAGTGTAGGGAAGTGGTGAGATACGTGTTGGAGGAGTCAGTGGAGGGAGCTAGTCAGGGATCTGATCTCAAGCCCCAAAAATGTGTTTGGTCATGGTCATGGTCTTCAAAAATGTGTTTGGTCATGGTCATGGTCTTCAAAAATGTGTTTGGTCATGGTCATGGTCTTCCATAATGTGTTTGGTCATGGTCATGGTCTTTAAAAATGTGTTTGGTCATGGTCATGGTCTTTAAAAATGTGTTTGGTCATGGTCATGGTCTTCAAAAATGTGTTTGGTCATGGTCATGGTCTTTAAAAATGTGTTTGGTCATGGTCATGGTCTTCAAAAATGTGTTTGGTCATGGTCATGGTCTTCAAAAATGTGTTTGGTCATGGTCTTTAAAAATGTGTTTGGTCATGGTCTTTAAAAATGTGTTTTGTCATGGTCATGGTCATGGTCGTTAAAATGTGTTTGGTCATGGTCATGGTCATGGTCTTCAAAAATGTGTTTGGTCATGGTCATGGTCTTCAAAAATGTGTTTGGTCATGGTCATGGTCTTTAAAAATGTGTTTGGTCATGGTCATGGTCTTTAAAAATGTGTTTGGTCATGGTCATGGTCGTTAAAATGTGTTTGGTCATGGTCATGGTCTTCAAAAATGTGTTTGGTCATGGTCTTTAAAAATGTGTTTGGTCATGGTCATGGTCATGGTCGTTAAAATGTGTTTGGTCATGGTCTTTAAAAATGTGTTTGGTCATGGTCTTCAAAAATGTGTTTGGTCATGGTCATGGTCATGGTCGTTAAAATGTGTTTGGTCATTGTCATGATCTTCAAAAATGTGTTTGGTCATGCTCATGGTCTTTAAAAATGTGTTTGGTCATGGTCATGGTCTTTAAAAATGTGTTTGGTCATGGTCATGGTCTTTAAAATGTGTTTGGTCATGGTCATGGTCTTCAAAAATGTGTTTGGTCATGGTCATGGTCTTTAAAAATGTGTTTGGTCATGGTCTTTAAAAATGTGTTTGGTCATGGTCTTTAAAAATGTGTTTGGTCATGGTCATGGTCATGGTCTTTATTCCTGATTATTATTTGACCATGCTTGTCATTTATGAACATTTTGAACATCTTGGCTCTCTCTAATTCTCTCCTTCTCTCTTTCTTTCTCTCTCGGAGGAACTGAGCCCTAGGACCATACGTCAGGACTACCGGGCATGATGACTCCTTGCTGTCCCCAGTCCACCTGGCCTTGATGCTGTCCCAGTTTCAACTGTTCTGCCTGCGGTTATGGAACCCCTACCTGTCCCAGACCTGCTGTTTTCAACTCTTAATTATCGGCTATGAAAAGCCAACTGACATTTATTCCTGATTATTATTTGACCATGCTTGTCATTTATGAACATTTTGAACATCTTGGCCTGTTCTGTTATAATCTCCACCTGGAACAGCCAGAAGAGGACTGGCCACCCCTCATAGCCTGGTTCCTCTCTAGGTTTCTTCCTAGGTTTTGGCCTTTCTAGGGAGTTTTTCCTAGCCACCGTGCTTCTACACCTGCATTGCTTGCTGTTTGGGGTTTTAGGCTGGGTTTCTGTACAGCACTTCGAGATATTAGCTGATGTACGAAGGGCTATATAAAATAAACTTGATTGATTGATTGATTGATTTCAAATGTGTTTGGTCATGGTCATGGTCTTTAAAATGTGTTTGGTCATGGTCATGGTCTTTAAAATGTGTGTGGTCATGGTCATGGTCTTTAAAATGTGTGTGGTCATGGTCATGGTCTTTAAAATGTGTTTGGTCATGGTCATGGTCTTTAAAATGTGTTTGGTCATGGTCATGGTCTTTAAAATGTGTTTGGTCATGGTCATGGTCTTTAAAATGCTCTTGGCTTCGGCTGATAAGAAAGCGGCAGGGCTCTAAACTGACCTTTTCTACAAGGAGCACCTGTGCGCCTAAGGTGAAAAATGTTGGAGCACACAAAGGAATGTAGAGAAAATATTTGCGGTAACAAGACGTTTTCTTTGTAGTAATGGTGCAATGACGGTCATGAATCTGTGCTCAGTGTATTCTCCACTCAGGGCTGCTGTACAGTGAAGTTATCTTTGCAACAATCATCATCTGGGTGATTATTTTTCGAGGCACAGGTGGTTCTAAATTTTAATTCCAGGTTGCGCAGCAAAATATTTAGGCACATATGCGAGTAAAATGTTTGCACTGTAGAGCCCTTAGCGTGTGTGTATACTGTGCCGTACTGTAGGCTACATTTTATTTGTATTTTATTCTGTTTTATTCCTCCACACACTAGGAATTCAAGGTTAGTGACCATTCATCTAGTCCTGGATGCAGTGTTCTAAAGTGTGGTGTTCTAAAGCTAATTTCCTGCAATTCTACCCATTTTGCCATGGGGCTGAGAGAACATTTGCAGACAGTTTTAAAGCTAATTTCCTGCAAAAAAAATGTTTTTGCCATAGCTTATGCCATGTTCTAATGCTATCTGAGTGACTCAAACATTACAACAAAATCAATGGTAGCCCCATGCCTTGACATTTTTTTAATTTTTGATTCTCTCGAACTGTCTAGTTTTTATTGGTGATTGTTATTTCTCAAAGATTATCTTATTTATAAGACATAGCTCCTCTATCGTTTCTACATACTTTATATCAGAGCTTTAAATATATATATATACAGTGGGGAGAACAAGTATTTGATACACTGCCGATTTTGCAGGTTTTTCTACTTACAAAGCATGTAGAGGTCTGTAATTTTTATCATAGGTACACTTCAACTGTGAGAGACGGAATCAATTAATCACATAAAATGCAAATTAATTACTTAAAAATCATACAATGTGATTTTCTGGATTTTTGTTTTAGATTCCGTCTCTCACAGTTGAAGTGTACCTATGATAAAAAATTACAGACCTCTACATGCTTTGTAAGTAGGAAAACCTGCAAAATCGGCAGTGTATCAAATACTTGTTCTCCCCACTGTATATACAGTACCAGTAAAAAGTTTAAACACACCTACTCATTCAAGGGTTTTTCTTTATTTGTACTATTTTCTTCATTGTAGAATAATAGTAAAGATATCAAAACTATGAAATAACACATATGGAATCATGTAGTAACCAAAGAAGTGTTACCCAAATCAAAATATATTTTAGATTTTAGATTCTTCAAAGTAGCCACCCTTTGCCTTGATGACATCTTTGTACACTCTTGGCATTCTCTCAACCAGAACCACTTTGTTGGTTACTACATGATTCCAAATGTGTTATTTCATAGTTTTGATGTCTTCACTATTATTCTACAATGTAGAAAATAGTAAAAATAAAGAAAACCCCTGGAATGAGTAGGCATGTCCAAACTTCTGACTGGTACTGTATATATATATTACATCATATTTCTTGGAGTGGGGGCAGCAATTTAGCAGCGGAGGATTGCCACTGCTAAATTAATATAGGGGCAACACTGCCTGGAAGTAGTGTGTGGTACAAGATTGAGTGTGAAGTATCAGTACAAGATTGAGTGTGAAGTATCAGGCCAAGGTCAGTGTGTTGATCATGGGCATGGTTTTAGTTGAATACAGCCCAGAGAGGTCAGCAACCATCCAAGGCTAAAATGTGTCTTTTTTTCATCAATCCTAAATGTTGATTTTCATTTAAGACCACAATTCCAAAGAACTGGTTGTTTTTTGTGTAATTTGTGCCGTCTATCTGCATGCTAAGTGTTACTTCTCATATGCCGCTCTGTATGTGCTTATTGTCATTCTTGTCATTTTAAGTGTTTTTAATAACCTGCCCTGGGATTACGGTTGAAAATTAGCCGGCTGGCTAAAACCAAGACTGTACATTAGAGAAAGGGAATACCTACTCAGTTGCACAACTGAATGCATTCAACAGACGTTATCGGCGCCCGGGGTGCAAAAATAAACGTAATAAAGTAAAAGTAGCTGTCTGTATGTGCCCAAAACACTTTATACATTTTTTTTCTTTATACCATGTTTCGGATTCCAGAAAAATTACTGGGAGAAATTTTAAGCGTCTTCTTCTGGGAAAAGACAATGATAATTTACTGGCCTTGATTAAGATCAGTTGATTCTGGCTCAATCACAAAAAAGGCAATAACAGGAGATTAGCCTGTTTATTACAGTACAATACAAATATTGTACAATGTACATTTTATCATGTGATTAAAGTACCATCTAATGTAGACTACAGTGTCCCAACTAAAAATACTAGGCAAATAACTAGATCCATCTAAATGTATAAATTATTCCATTCTGTATTGTGAGAGCCTCTGGCAGAACTGGCCTTAAAGGGGTTGATTGATAAACATTTAGCCCCACAGACAGTGAAGGCCTAGTACTCAGAACTCAGTCTAAACACGATCACCCTGGAATACGAGCAGCATTGACTACACACACACACACAAATATACGGCGAGCAGTCCCACACACTAACACTGAACCAGGAATTTACAGAAAAGATACACTGTTCAATTCTCCATTGGCCTAAGATCACACACACACACATACACAGTGAGAAGTAATTAATATAGACATCTAATCTCTACAGAGAGTGTAAAGACATGGGCACATATGCAGAATAAAAGCATGCTCCTAGTCCCACTAAACGTTATTACTGTACTATCCCACGGTTATAAACTACTGCCACAATGCAATTTTTGTGAACAACTTGTGAGGAATATAGTGCAGTGCCCCAGTACACTGTGGCAGAGGGTGTGTGTGTGCCCGACTGCCCGTGTGCAGGAGATGTGCCGCACAAGAGTGTGTGTACAAAACACCATATGTTGAGTGTGGGACTTCACGTTTCTCTAGCTTGTTTGGTGCTGCACCTCTTCATACTGTGTGTGTGTGGTATGGCACACTGCAGTTCATCCCTCTCTGAAATGTATTTTATGGGCGTCTGAGAGGGCGCAGGGCTGCAGTGGAGGGAACGGGATGGAGAGGGGAGCACTAAGATACACTACACCACTAAGGATTAAAAGGTGTAGTACCAGGGTAGTGTACTGCATTCTCCCCCATGGTTTACCGTGGTGACAGGGCCATCTTACCCTTAAACTGGGTCACCAGGGAACCAACACACATGAAACAGCAAAAAATTAAATAACACACATCACACACACACACATTTAAGTAGCTCTTGTGTACGTACTCACTGTAGAACAAGGGGTTGGAGTGATTGCACAATGCGACATAAAGGAACACATTTTGTCAGGGTATTGTTGGTGTAGTGAGAGGGAGAATATGAACGAGTGTGTGAGTGAGTGTGTGAGGGCGCTACGGTGGAGAACCTCAGTTCAGTTGTGACGTAGTTAAAATACTGTCAGTTGCTTGCTGGCATAATTATGACTGTCACTGTCCATTTTATTGATGAAACAGAAATATTGAAGGTTGAAACAACCGTTAAGGACTCCAGTCAGTTATTGATCTACAGCTTTAGCATGGACCAGAGGTGTCCAGTGATGAGTGAGACCCAATGGCAGGACTGCCAATGCCAAATCAATGGCAGGACTGCTCTGCTAAACTACAGGATACATTTCAATCTAGGAGAGATTTCCATATGCATGCACAAATTAAGTGATGAAAGCAATGATGATGATACAAAATCAGGTTTTCTAAATGCATAATCTGCAATACATTGCAAATGCTGTCAGTTCTGATAGCACCGAGGTACAAGTCTGTACACCCCAATTGCAAATGTTGTTTAACTCTCTGAAAATATTCTACATGTCAAATGTAGAAAAGTCTATAAGGAAACTGCAGCTCAATGCAGCCAAGACGCCTCTGGAGTGCTGTGATAGGTGTTTAGCTGGGCAGAAAAGTGGGAGCACGGCCTGAGAGGATCCGTTACATAGTGCCAGACA
Organism: Salvelinus fontinalis; assembly: GCF_029448725.1. Taxonomy (NCBI): domain Eukaryota; kingdom Metazoa; phylum Chordata; class Actinopteri; order Salmoniformes; family Salmonidae; genus Salvelinus; species Salvelinus fontinalis. The sequence goes on along the minus strand of NC_074670.1, from coordinate 18,125,430 downwards.
GCATACGAGCTGTTTCTCCCCGGCCTTGGTTCTGCGCTGATCCGAGCAAGAGTAGCCTAGCTAGTACTAGAGCCGCTGCACTCCATACTGCACAATGTCAAAGGAGTTGAGGCTGTCTTACCTAAAGCAAACAAACACAACAGCCTGTGTCGAATGCTTAGCCCAACGACATTTTCTACACAACGCAGCTTTGCACATCTTTCGCCAACACTAAAATATATTGCAAATTGATGTGCAGTTACTTCAGGGACGGTTCATGACGCAAAAGTTTAATTCAGCGAGCCAAACAGCATTCATTTTAAGCGGGTCACACAAATCGCTAGCTAATCTGGCAACTACTGCTCAGTAGTAGTAGTAGTAGTAGTAGTAGTAGTAGTAGTAACAACAACGTCATTACAACTGCTCGGGACTGTTTTAAGTAATATAGGACGCAGTGTCCATTCGTTTAATATTTACGAACAGTCAGGATAGCAATAGTACATCCTGGGGCTGATGCTGGGGTGTCATGTATTTGCTGCACTGGGGTGTGCAAGATGGGTCGATTACCTATTTACTGCTATGCACAAAGTCAAGTTTACTGCAACGTTGAGGTGGAGAATAGTAGTGCAAAGTTACTTGTAGCTTGCTTGCAGGTTATGCAGTTAATCCGTTGACAAAGTTTAGTGACTGTGCACCCTCACCCCCTCTCCTCTTTTCTCTTTTCTCTCGTCCCTTCCTTGATACTTAGCGAGAAAGCTGTGTCACTCTTCTTTACACGCGATCAGTACGAAAAACAGGGCAACCGACCGACCGTTAACCGTTGGTAGTAACTGTTGTTAGCTTGTTGGAGAAGAACATACAAGTCGGTTAGTTGTAACTCACCCAAACAGAAAAATTCAGTTGGCAATAGAAACATGTACGATCCTATTTTGCAGATGAGGAAGCTTGCACGCTCGCGGGTAACATCCCTCCGCTGGCCGTTGCTACTGTGTGGTCCGAGCTCGCACTTTAATTTCCCTCCGTAAAACATGTATTTTTCCCAGAGCAACTCAAACAGGGATAAAAAAAATAAAAAAAGATCTGGTTCCCTTTTCCACTACAGTCTCAAAATGGTGAATGAACCACTAACAGCTGGCCTCTCTGACCAATCACAGTTCTCTGACAGGTACAGTAGCCTACCAGCGTTAACCGTACAAAGAAATGGGTGTGGACAGCTGTCAATTTCCACATGATTGACACGTGTATCTGGCGAATGTCTATGGGATATTAGACCAAGCCGGTGCCTAGTCCGAAACTATACAGTATCCAATAAGGGCATTGGGAACCATAGGAACAGTGTGTGGGTGGGCCCAAGGGAGGGACCGAATCAGAGTTTAGCCAATAGAATAGCATAGGTGTCCACCCCCCTCCAAAATAACGGGTCACGTTTACCACCACTGACAGAGCAAGGGCCATCCTTGGCTAGACAGTCTACTGTGGGACTTTCCTTATCACGGAAACATCAAGGAAAAGATAGGTCATTGATAGTGTGAGCACTTACAGAAACTACAAGCTCATCCGTGATTTCTACAAGTATGTCAACTCCCTCTGCAGACCTGAAGAATTGGGGAAAGTGGGATGGAGTGATTCAGAAAGAAGGGGGGGCTGAAGGGGTTCTAAAATGTTTTACTGCTCTCGAGCCTTGAGATCTTCGTTTTCTTTATAATTGTTATAGTGTAAAATGTTTTGCCATTACACCGCTTTCACTCCTTTGTATCTCTCCTTTCGCTGATTACACTCCTTTCTTTTCTCTCAGCAACAGACCCTCACCTCGCACCGAACAGCCAATCACGGCGCTGAGTTCAGCTCTGTCTGACGTCGACGATTACACTGCCCCGCCTCTCCCATAGAAAATGACAAGGGGATCTTTGCTGACGTCACCTTGCCAACGCCTGATTGGCCAGGCCGGAGATGTCTCCCAGCCAATGGCCGGACGCAGTGGTGATGTCATCACGCATGTTGCCACCAGCTGGACCAAGGGGGTGTGGTCTGTCGTAAACTCTGCTCACCAGTGTTTACTGCAAGTACGGTAGTACGAGAGAGAGCCAGGCTGCATGGAAGAGTGGCGTGCCGAACCTCTGTAGTACTATGGCAGTCATACACAGTAGGACTACGACTACAACGGACTTCTAGCCTATTCTCAATAGCACACTGGCAGATTTTATGAAAAAATATAAACATTTTGTTCTGGATGTTTTTCTGCAATACCTTTGAAAGATACATTTGGTTTGAGGTCTTTTTACCTTTGCTTCTGATTAAGTGACAGAGATATAGTCTTCTCTTTTTTTCCAGGCTGTGCAAGCCAACAAAGACAGTTACGTAGTAAACATTACATCATCCTTATTTCTCTTGTAGTAGACAGACATACAGACTCACGCAGAGACAGACAGCTTGGGCAGAAGCCTCTCACAGCGTCCTCGCTGTCGGTGTCCCCCTGTCAGTGTTCCCTCACATGCCATATGGAAACGATTTTTTTTTTAAATGAAAATAGTATAATCTCTGTTTATACAAAATAATACATGTTGATTAAAAAAGACAACACAAAATCTGAAAGACACCAGCAGATAAAGAGGCAGATTGTGTTAGCACGCGCGTGTGTGTCAGAGCAGGAAGGGAGACACCTAGCGGTAAACAGACAACACTGCAATGTGATATAATGCCGCAATCTCTAAAAACGTTTACGTCTGTCTGTCTGTCTGTGTCTCTGTCTGTTGCTGATTAGTTACTTTACATCTCTGGAGAATGAGTTAACTTCTAGTGCTGCTGTCAGAGGAGCAGTATTTGGCTATACGAACTCCACCGCAGATAGAGCATTCTCTAGCTTTCTTCTTAGTTTCTAGAAATACCAGGTAGATTATATGAAAATATGCAGTAATGTATAGTTTGAATGGAGTTATATTATTACAAAAAGCAATTGAGACTGTTTCAGATCTGTTTCCTTTTGTAATGTATTTAAACCATTGAGGACCCAAACTGTTTCAGTAAAAAAGTTGAATATAAATGTGGTCCCACTGTGTATTTACATGGTAATTAGCATGGTACATCGACCATTTTCAAATTAATTCCAATCAATAGATTAATTCACTCTTGTTAGTAATCAAATATAAGTTTGCTCTTCCCCTGCCGCGTGTCAGCAGTTTGTTGACTGAAAGAGAGAGAGAGAGACCTGAGCTGTGTGGATGAGGACATGGCTGTAAATGTTTCCCTCGTTAGCAAGTCTCTCCCTCTCTCAGCAGGATTCTGACCTTTGACCTTTACCCCTCACCCCAGCAATGGCCCCTCTCTATACCCCCATCACTGACCTGTCAATCAGATGTCAGAGACTCAACCCCCCTGCTGAGTTTTGGGTCCTGGGGGGGAGGGGAGTGTGACAGAGATAATAATAATACTGTGGTATGAAGCACATAGAGAGAGAAGGACAAATCCCTATTCAGCCATTGAGTGTAAACTGAAATTAATGTGGAGGTGGCTACATACATTCACTACACTAGAGGACTACCATTATTGGTACTGAAAGTTGGAATTATAGGCAGGCCCATAAAAGGTAGGATAGAAGAGCACTTTTTATTGTGGATTCAGGCTGGCCTTAATGAATCACACTAGCTGTACTCCTTTCAGTTTTTCTTTCTTTGTTTTAGTCAGTTTCTTTCGTCTCAGTATACACGGCCTGCCTCTTAACCGGGAGGCCTAAACAAACAACCTTTGACCAGTAGTTATGACATGCCATCCAACAGTTATGCCCTTTTAGCCCATCTCCAGCTCTCACTGTCACTGGTATTTACCACAGGCTAGCTGACATGAGATATTCCATTGTGTACAGACAGAACACATCATCAATGGTCTCACCAATGGAGAGTTCAAGAACAAAGTATGACCAAAGTATGAAAATGCACTATGACTATGCAGTGATGGATAACGGTATTGGTAAATTCATCTCTCTGTATGTAATTAGTGTATTTCACTGTTTGTATGCTCCCACAGAGTTCATATAACATTAGAACATAATACAGTAATACACTTAAAAGCTAAGGTTACCCCCAACCAACACACCACCTCCTCACACCTAGCAGTAACCCACACTACACAGGCAGACCGATGGAATGTCTGACAGCTCTGGCTCTTATAATACTCCAGACACTCACAGTAGCATAACCCCTGACCTCTAACCTCTAATTCCTGGCCCCGGACCCAACACCAATGACTTAGGGCTCTATGCCATCACAGCCATTAACAAGGTTTCCAGGTTAAAAAAAATAATTAAAAAAACATTGTTTTCAGGCCTAGGGAGAGATACAAGGAAGAGAATTAGCGGTACATTTCCCAAGAAAGGAAACATCTTTTGAGCCACAGGAATTGAGGTGTGGGTGGACTCATCTTTGTATCTGTGCCATTACAGTGTCTGTGACAGCATGGGCAGCGCCACTGAGGGTAAAGTCCATTTTCTTCTTCACGATTGGCTAAACCCTCCTAATGACCCGGTTGGACATGATTCCAACCGGGTCATCAGTAGGGATCAGCCAATGAAGTTGGAAGTCTCACCCAGTTGACAACATTCAAATGGTGGAACTCCTCAACTGAGCTGCAAATGCTAATACAGCCTTTTGGCCACTAGAGGCCTCTATCATTCTCTATAGGGTGGACTGAGGGAAGGCTTTTGGCTGTTACCTGTTTCCTGTGACCTATTTCCTGCCTCCAATCACACCTGGGTAACCAACTTCCCTGATGTGAGAGGATACCTGGGGCTACAGGTCCCTGGTTACTTTAGAAACAGAACATTGTATTGCATAAGCAGTTTGGCTGGAACACAATCACGCTTCACTTATCCATTCTATAACACCCAATTTCCATGCTGCTTGCCTGCACAAGAGCAAGAGGATTCTCAGGGCCAAAGAGGCTCCAGTTATCACAGAAATGCAACACATAGAGCCTACATCACACAGATACCTTAAACAGCCCACATCTTTAACTGTATGTGTGCTCTTTTGGATCTATATGCTCTATTTCTACACTTTGCAACTTTAGCCTAACAGAGGGACAGCATTCCTGTCAGGCTCATAGTGTATATTGCATGTCAGTAGAGACTGAGCCTGTTCCTGGAGACACAGCAATCTCCACAGCTTCTCTCCGCTCAAACCAACCACACCCCTCCCAACACAACACTCCCCACACAGCCAGGGCCATTAGGGCTCATCAGTCTGATCAATAACCCTGTAAAAACCCTGTTAAACTGTAAAGGGTTTGAGAAAGACAGGGAACACACTCCTGGTTGGTTGATCTGTCCTGTCTAATCTGATACTGTAGTTACAGTTGATATGAGGAAAGGCTACAGTATGTATGGATAAAGAGACTAATCCAATGGTCTAGAGCGAAAGAGTGTGTGTGTGTGTGTGTGTGTGTGTGTGTGTGTGTGTGTGTGTGTGTGTGTGTGTGTGTGTGTGTGTGTGTGTGTTGAGTTGAGTTTATTTTATTTTTGCAGGGACTGTGCACATTAATCAACGTTTCAGTAAAAGTGCCGGTTTTAGCCAGCCGGCTAATTTTCAACCGCAGTCCCTGGGCAGGTTATTAAAAACAATTACAATATAGACAATCATTGAGCAGTGAGCACACGCAGAGCAACATAGGACAAGCAAGACATAGCATACAGACAGAGCAACATAGGACAAGCAAGACGTAGCATACAGACAGAGCAACATAGAACAAGCAAGACGTAGCATACAGACAGAGCAACAAAGAACAAGCAAGACGTAGCATACAGACAGAGCAACATAGAACAAGCAAGACGTAGCATACAGACAGAGCAACATAGAACAAGCAAGACGTAGCATACAGACAGAGCAACATAGAACAAGCAAGACGTAGCATACAGACAGAGCAACATAGGACAAGCAAGACGTAGCATACAGACAGAGCAACATAGAACAAGCAAGACGTAGCATACAGACAGAGCAACATAGAACAAGCAAGACGTAGCATACAGACAGAGCAACATAGAACAAGCAAGACGTAGCATACAGACAGAGCAACATAGGACAAGCAAGATGTAGCATACAGACAGAGCAACAAAGAACAAAAAGCAGTAAGACAAAATTCATAAAAGCAACAAAGTGTTTCCACACCTCACAAGTTACAGACGACAGACAACATGGAAAGCGGCAATACACAGCTAGGGATTATGTTCACAAATCTGATTGACCTTTAGCCATGTCTTCATGCATTTTGTGAAGGTGTGATATGTGGTGCAGTTATGTGTGTCTGATGGCAGTGTACTCCAGACATGGGAAGCTCTCACAGAGAAAGCGGATTTACTAAAGGTGCTTTTCCTTAAGGGAACTATACAGTCACGTCTCATGGCAGACCTTGTGGATCTGCTGCCATATGTTTGGGTTTTCTGTTTAACAAAAATACTGAGTGGAGGGGGAGCCAGGCCATTTAGGATCTTGAATACAAGACATGCGTCGGTGTATTGCACAAGATTTTCCCAACTCAGGAGCTCATGCTTTCTGAGGATGTAACAGTGATGATGGCTATTGGGCTTCCTATCAAGCACTTTGAGAGCCTGTTTTTAGACAGACTGAATAGGTTTTAATGTTGTACAGCAAGCTTGGGCCCAACTAGTCAAGCAGTATGTTAAGTGGGGGAGTATCATAGATTTGAAGTACAGTTTTGCTACCTCTGTAGTCAAACAATTTCGTATAAATCGAAAATTAGCTCGGATGAATTTGGTTATTTGAATTACCTTTTTCACATGCTTTTTAAAAGAGAGATTGGAATCAAGTATGATGCCAAGGTACTTAAAATCAGATACCACCTGGAGCTTCTCCCCTGACACATAGACATCTGGCTCAGTAGCATCTGTTGCCCTCTTTGTGAAGAACATGCAAACAGTTTTTTTCACATTGAGATGCAAACACGAGTCACTGAGCCACTTTGTAACCTGGACCATTACAGTAGTGAGTTCTTGTGCAGCTTGTTGTTTGCTCTTTGCATGCACATATATCACTGTATCATCTGCATACATTTGAACTTCAGACCCAGTACAGACAGAAGGCAGATCATTAATGTACAGGCTGAACAGGAGGGGCCCCAGTATTGACCCTTGGGGCACGCCCACATCATAGCTAAGAGTGGGCGACAGCTCATTGCTCACTCTGACACACTGAGTTCTGCCTTCAAGGTATGATTTCATCCATCTCAAGGCATTGGGGGAAAAGTTGAACTTGGACAATTTTGTGATTAGAATCTCATGGTTAACAGTATCAAAAGCCTTCCTTAGGTCCAGAAACACAGCCCCAACAATGCCCCCTTTGTCCATCTTGGACTTCACATTTTCCAGAAGAAAGCAGTTGGCCGTTTCTGTGGCGTGTTTAGCTCTGAAGCCAAACTGCATGGAGTATAATGTGAAGGGGCTGTTGTTGAGGTGGGCAATCAGTTGTTCTGCTACACACTTTTCAACAACCTTTGACACCACAGGTAGTATACTAATGGGCCTGTAGTTACTCACGTCAGCAGGGTCGCCAGATTTAAAGATGGCCGTTATTATGGCCAACTTCCATACCCTTGGAAACACCCCGAGACCAATAGATGTGTTGGTGACCTTAGTAATGGGGCCAATGAGTGACTCTTTGTAGTTTTTAAGAAAGGTAGAGTCCAGCCCAAACACATCTTTGGCTTTAGAGTTCTTTTGTGAGCTAATCGCCTTGTTCACCTTTGACTCAGAAACCTCCCTTATGATGAAGACAGGTGTGTGTGTGTGTGTGTGTGTGTGTGTGTGTGTGTGTGTGTGTGTGTGTGTGTGTGTGTGTGACAGCCTCTCACAGACAGAGTGCTGTAACTAATTGGTAAGAGATCCCGTGACAGAAGCCATTTCATGAACAGCAGCCGCCTTTCAAAAAACACAATTTTCTATTCACTCAGAAATAGTCAAAAATGAACATGTTTTATTCCCTACTAAACTAAACCTATAAGGTGGCCTGGACTGGAGAGTGTTTGTCCGTGATTTGCTACCACTACATGACATTGATGAAAGGCTACAAAAACGACAGCACACTGCGAGCGGAACATAATAGCATCGTTAAACGCTAACAGAGGTGGTAAAAGAGGCCAACTGCTATCCGATCCATAAGATACAATACAGTAGGCCCTCTGTGTCGGCTGCATTACTGACACAGTAACAGGACACTGTTCAGCTGTTGCAGGGATACATGTCATATACGAGTCAACACTGAGACTCTGGTCCTATGTAAGAGACCCTTGTCGACACATTCCACACTTTATGAGTGAGGGACAATTTGAGGTAACCAGTAGGCCTATGGTAGCCTGGATGCAGTCTCTGTTCAGCTATTACATTCCACTCTTTGCCACTCCTTTCATTTGCCAAATACATTTATTTGACTGGAGTGGCAAGGAGTGGAATGGCAGCTAAAAGACTGGTACCCAGGCTAGGGATATGGGTGAAGATGTGTGGATGGCTGAGGTTACTGCTTTGAATGAATCTGTTGATCTGCTATTTGATGACATAGGCTTATTACTACTGAAGGGGTTAATTGAAGTAGTGGCAGGGCCTTGGTACTGTATGTCTGTAACCATAACCTGCTATCAAAGTACAGTAGGCTAAAAAACTCTAGTACAGTTTGAATCCAAAAATGTATTAGTCAAGACATTATAGCATAATTATGGGTACATTTTGGGGCAGTTTGACTGAGTTTGTGTTTGCCTGCAGTACTAATTTTATACAGCAGAGGGGGATATGCTTCTGATAATGACACCGATTACATCAAAAACGGATACGTACCTATTCTAACAGTGTACAAGTTCTCATGTCTTCCATCAGTTTTAGATGTTGTACAGTATAACTAACGCATTCACATAAATTAAGTAATGCAATAAAATAAAACATGAACAAGTTGGCGTCAAGTTCATCAACTGATTTGGAACTGGAACTGAAACAGCCAGATGATCTGGAACTGAATCCTGTAGTGAATGTAGATGAACCTACCTAGCAGCAGAGGTGTGAGAAACTGTAGTTTTCTCCGTTGTGTCTGTCTGTGTTGTGGTTCAGTGGAGCAGCTCTTCTCTGTACAGGAGAGGATGTGGCTGGGGTGGAGCCAGGCACACTGTGCTGCTCACTATGTCGGAGTGTGTGCAGGCAGTATATTGTACAGTCGTGGCCAAACGTTTTGAGAATGACACAAATATAAATGTTCACAAAGTCTGCTGCCTCAGTTTGTATGATGACAATTTGCATATACTCCAGAATGTTATGAAGAGTGATCAGATGAATTGCAATTAATTGCAAAGTCCCTCTTTGCCGTGCAAATGAACTGAATCCCCCAAAAACATTTCCACTGCATTTCAGCCCTGCCACAAAAGGACCAGCTGACATCATGTCAGTGATTCCCTCGTTAACACAGGTGTGACTGTTGACGAGGACAAGGCTGTAGATCACTCGGTCATGCTGATTGAGTTCGAATAACAGACTGGAAGCTTCAAAAGGAGGGTGGTTCTTGGAATCATTGTTCTTCTTCTGTCAAACATGGTTACCTGCAAGGAAACACGTGCCGTCATCATTGCTTTGCAAAAAAGAGCTTCACAGGCAAGGATATTGCTGCCAGTAAGATTGCACCTAAATCAACCATTTATCAGATCATCAAGAACTTCAAGGGGAGCGGTTAAATTGTTGTGAAGAAGGCTTCAGGACGCCCAAGAAAGTCCAGCAAGCACCAGTCTCCTAAAGTTGATTCAGCTGCGGGATCGGGGCACCACCAGTATAGAGCTTGTTCAGGAATGGCAGCAGGCAGGTGTGAGGCGAAGACTTTTGGAGGATGGCCTGGTGTCAAGAAGGGCAGCAAGAAGGGCAGCAAAGAAGCCACTTCTCTCCAGGAAAAACATCAGGGACAGACTGATATTCTGCAAAAGGTACAGGGATTGGACTGCTGAGGACTGGGGTAAAGTAATTTTCTCTGATGAATCCGCTTTCCGATTGTTTGGGGCATCCGGAAAAAAGCTTGTCCGGAGAAGACAAGGTGAGTGATACCATCAGTCCTGTGTCATGCCAACAGTAAAGCATCCTGAGGACATTCATGTGTGGGGTTGCTTTTCAGCCAAGGGAGTGGGCTCACTCACAATTTTGCCTAAGAACACAGCCATGAATAACAAATGGTACCAACACATCCTCTGAGAGAAACTTCTCCCAACCATCCAGGAACAGTTTGGTGACGAACAATGCCTTTTCGAGCATGATGGAGCACCTTGCCATAAGGCAAAAGTGATAACTAAGTGGCTCGGGGAACAAAACATTGATATTTTGGGTCCATGTCCAGGAAACTCCCCAGACCTTAATCCCATTGGGAACTTGTGGTCAATCCTCAAGAGGCAGGTGGACAAACAAAAACTCCAAGCATTGATTATGCAAGAATAGGCTGCCATCAGTCAGGATTTGGCCCAGAAGTTAATTGACAGCATGCCAGGGCAGATTGCAGAGGTCTTGAAAAAGAAGGGTCAACACTGCAAATATTGACTCTTTGCATCAACTTTATGTCAATAAAAGCCTTTGACACTTATGAAATGCTTGTAATTATACTTCAGTATTCCATAGTAACATCTGACAAAAATATCTAAAGACACTGAAGCAGCAGACTTTGTGAAAATTAATATTTGTGTCATTCTCAAAACTTTTGCCCACGACTGTATGTCTGCACATTGTATGTGTGTGTGAGTATGTGTGTAAACATACAGGATTGGGAATGTGTGTATATGCATACTGCATATGGTATGTGTGTGGTTGCATGAATGCATGCATAGTATGTGAGTGTCTTGAGTGTGTGTTGGAGTATGTGTAGGGGCATGAAGGTTTCCGCGAAAGCATGCGCTGGATATGAGCAAGAGGGCAAAGTGGTGCAGGTGCGAGAGCGACGTGGTTCCTGTGGTCTCCCCTCTTCTCTCCTCCTCCACGTGAAGTGAACATCTGTGTGTGTGTGTGCTAAGCACCTAGAACCCAGGAAATCAATGCACCTGTCACACCTGGGTTCCCCATCTGGGTGACTGAAACACTGACCTGACTGAGGTTAAAGTTGTAGGGCCCAAACCAGGACTTACAGTAGACTGAGGTTAAAGTTGTAGGGCCCAAACCAGGTGTTAGAGCCGATTTGGACATATTTGTATAAAAGACTGAACATACTGAGCTCCATGTACATTTGTGTAAATATATTAAATATTAATGTATATGATGAAATATTAGGTACGTACCTTTATGATTTATATTTACCTGATTGAGATATATTCATTTGTTGTTAGTGTAATTCAGTTTCCCCGCCATGGTAAAGAGGAAAGGAAGCCACTACACCAGGACTTACTGGAGACTGAGGTTAAAATTGTAGGGCACAAACCAGGACTTACAGTAGACTGGCTACAGCACAGCTATTACGTCCTGGTCAGTAGCTCTAAATGTTAAATATTCTGGTATTTTTGTGTGTTAACTTCTTATGGCTGCAGGGGCAGTATTGAGTAGCTTGGATGAAAGGTGCACAGAGGTGCCCAGAGTAAACAGCCTGCTCCTCAGTCATAGTTGCTAATATATGCATATTATTATTAGTATTGGATAGAAAACACTCTGAAGTTTCTAAAACTGTTTGAATTATGTTTGTGAGTATAACAGAACTCATATGGTAGGCAAAACCTGAGAAAAAATCCAAACAGGAAGTGGAAATTCTGAGGCTGGTGGATTTTCAACCAAGCTCCCATTGAAATCCCAGTGAGATATGGATGAGTTTTCACTTCCTACGGCTTCCACTAGATGTCAACAGTCAGTAGAACTTTGTCTGAGGACTCTACTCATCCGGCCCGGATGAGAGAATTAGTCACCACTGCCATGAGGTGACCATGCTTTCACCATGCGCGTTCACATGAGGAGGACCTCCGTTCCACCACTCATCTGAAGTCAATGTAATTCTCCGGTTGGAACGTTATTCAAGATGTATGTTAACAACATTCTAAAGATTGATTCAATACATCGTTTGACATGTTTCTACTGACTGTTACGGAACTTTTGGACATTTCGTCACGTTTTAGTGAACGCGCTTTGTGACTTTGGAATTGTTTACTAAACGCGCTAACCAAAGTAGCTAATCGGACATAAATAACGGACATTATCAAACAAATCAAGCATTTATTGTGGACCTGGGATTCCTGGGAGTGCATTCTGATGAAGATCATCAAAGGTAAGGGAATATTTATCATGTAATTTCTGGTTTCTGTTGACTACAACATGGCGGCTAATTTGACTATAGTTCTGAGCACCGTCTCAGATTATTGCATGGTTTGCTTTTTCCGTAAAGTTTTTTTGAAATCGGACACAGCGGTTGCATTAAGGAAAGGTATATAATTCCATGTGTATAACTTGTATTATCATCTACATTTATGATGAGTATTTCTGTTGAATAGATGTGGCTATGCACTATCACTGGATGTTTTTGGAACTAGTGAACGTAACACGCCAATGTAAACTCAGATTTTTTAATATAAATATGAACTTTATCAAACAAAACATACATGTATTGTGTAACATGAAGCCCTATGAGTGTCATCTGAAGATCATCAAAGGTTAGTGAATCATTTTATCTCTATTTCTGCTTTTTGTGACTGCTATCTTTGGCTGGAAAAATGGCTGTGCTTATTGTGGTTTGGTGGTGACCTAACATAATCGTTTGTGGTGCTTTCGCTGAAAAGCCTATTTGAAATCGGACACTTTGGTGGGATTAACAACAAGATTACCTTTAAAATGGTATAAGACACATGTATGTTTGAGGAATTTTAATTATGAGATTTCTGATGTTTTGAATTTGGCGCCCTGCACTTTCACTGGCTGTTGTCATATCATCCCGTTACTGGGATTGCAGCCATAAGAAATTAAGATGTATGCTCGCTTTAGATACGAAGTACATCTCTGATACCATCTCTGTTCCTCATCTGACAACACAGAATAGACTACACTACACTACTTGAGCATCTGAAAACAGAATAGACTACATTACTTGAGCACCTGACAACACAGAACAAACTACACTACTTGACCATCTGACAACACAGAACAAACTACACTACTTGACCATCTGACAACACAGAATAGACTACACTACTTGACCATCTGACAACACATTATAGACTACACTACTTGAGCATCTGACAACACAGAACAAACTACACTACTTGACCATCTGACAACACATTATAGACTACACTACTTGAGCATCTGACAACACAGAACAAACTACACTACTTTACCACCTGATAACACAGACTACACTACTTGACCATCTGATAACACAGAATAGACTACACTACTTGACCATCTGACAACACAGAATAGACTACACTACTTGACCATCTGACAACACAGAATAGACTACACTACTTGACCATCTGACAACACAGAATAGACTACACTACTTGACCATCTGATAACACAGAATAGACTACACTACTTGACCATCTGACAACACAGAATAGACTACACTACTTGACCATCTGACAACACAGAATAGACTACACTACTTGACCATCTGATAACACAGAATAGACTACACTACTTGACCATCTGACAACACAGAATAGACTACACTACTTGACCATCTGACGACTGTATTACATTATTGTTATGGCAGCCTTATGCAGTAACAGTCCAGATTTCTATGAAATAGGACCTATAATTAATTACAATATGAGGGAAACAGTTTTCATTCCAAAAAACGGTAATGAAGTATGTTAAAAAAAAACTATTTTAAAATAAACGCGAGTAGACCACTGTTTAGCATAATGAACCAACATAACATCGTGTTCTATGAGGAAATAGCAAACGGTCTGTTTGAGATAAGTTTGAGTTGGGGTTTTTGAAGTGTTTTTTTCTCCAATTCATGCTCTGGCCACAATTACAAGTATAGAATGAGTCAACAACATTATTTGGTTGTGAGTTAACAGAATATTTATGTGATATTTTCACTGGACAGTTACTTTAATGACAGAAGATTTGTGACATGTTACCATTGGCTCCATCTCTCCTTTCCATTACTCCACCCATCCTTCTCCATCTCTGCCCTTGCGTCTTCTCTTTAGACGAGCGACCGACGTCATGCTAAAAGGTATATGTGCGCCACAGCCACGTACAGTAGGGGAGCATTAGGCGGACGAGTGGGCAGCAACGCCACGGACAAAGTGCTTTTCCTCATCACGCACTCTGAGCAAATAAAGCTGAGAGATAGCGAGAACTCTGCAACTCTCCATCAGTGGAGCTGCAGCCCAGGCTGGCCTGTCCCCTCTGTTCTACTGTCTCCAGTCCTGGGGAGGGAGGGAAGGACTTACACACTGTACAGTATATACATTCTGAATTGATCACCAGCACAGGGGAGTATCAATTAGACACTACTTGGTACATCTACATGTTTATAGGCACAATCTGGAAGATATTCTGCTGTTCACTGTAATTACTACCAATGATTTATACCCATTGATCCTTGAAGAATACAACTAATGTCTCATAATGGGAATGTCTGATGTGATGTGAATTTCCTGTCCTGTCAGTCATGTAATTAGGGATGAGAGCTGGGGATGTCAGACAGAATATTGATTAGTACTGACTGACTGACTGACTGACTGACTGACTGACTGACTAACTGAGAAGACTAGAGGACCAGAGGTTAATATGTTGTTGATAAACATCCATGGATTGGAAATTTTCCATCTGGCACCACAACGCTATTTCATTCATGCATTTCTTTATACACATCCAGCAGACGTAAACAATCAAACAACAGACAAGGGTATTGGTTTTTAACCAGTTTTAATTAACCCTGATTACAGCTTAATTACAAGTTTGAAAAATAAACACAAAATAATTAAAGAGAAATTCAATATTACATCATGGTATTAAATCTCATCTCTCTGAGTGTTATATAACCGCATAGAGGGGGGGGGGGGGAGAGAGACCTTTACACAGTAAAACAATACAAACCTTTTTTTCTTTTAGATGAAACAATCCCCAAAATAAAAAATATACAAGACCAAGAGAGAAAGTAACATTGTAAAATAGAAATGACAATACATGACCAAATCATACGTATCCCCCTCCACCCACCCTCCCCAATAAAATCCTCCCCCTGCCAACCTCTTCTCTGTCGCCATAACAACCCCTCTCAGAATTAATATTACACTTTTAGTTTATATTATGTTAAAACCACATGAAAGACTGAGGAGGAGGCGGGAGCTGGTAGGGTCATAACAGAAGCATGGAAGAGAGGTCTACGTCACTATGACAGTGTGATGTACAGTTCACAACAACCCTAAAGGAGTAGGAACTCAACCATGGACTAATAATGAGAAAGATGGGAGGTAAGTAATCCAACCATAACAATAATAAACAGCAATATTGACATCAGAAAGGAAAAGAACGTTGAGGGTATTTTTAAACTTTGCTAAAGAAATGTTATCCTTCTACACTTTCTCTAAACCTCTCCTGACTGCCGACTCAGACATGAGACCTGGGTATTCGCATCCCACACCATCCTGATAAAAGATCACACTGCAGTTAACAGTCAGGTAGACAGACAATGCTGGCAATAGAGAGAAAGAGAGATGAAGAGAGTTAAACGGAAAAGAGAGCAAGCAGAATAATGCCCAGTTCGTTGCTTAGATATGATGAGTAGTTTATAAGGCAGCTGTCAGTTTCAATAGACACAGGGTGAGGTGGAGGTGAAGGAGGGGGACAGAGTGTGTGTGGTCACATATACAACACCACCAGGATGGACAATAACAGCAGTCCGATGATTGTGACTTGCTCAGCCACACACTTGCCAGTCTGGAGGCCTGCCATCCCAGAGGCCCCTGCTCGAGTTCTTACTGGCTGTTTGGCCCAGTCTCCAGACCTCTAACGCTCCAGGATGTCAAAACATCAAAGCAGCAAAACAGTGAGGACAGAGTGTGTGAGAGGGGTTTGGAAATGTGAGTCTGTGTGTGTTTGAGATAGTGGGCAGGGTATTCCAGGTGAAGTCTCACATCAGCTCTCCAGCCTCCACTGTTATCTGTACAGGAATCCTTGACCTCTCAGCCTCCACCCCCACCAACCTGCTTGGAATAAAGCTAATCCAGTCACGATTAGTAACCTGGCCGCTTTAGAGAACTGGCCTAACAGGGTGGAGCTGAGAAACGACAGGATATCCCATCAACTAAAATCCCCAGGCCTGGCTAACCCTGAGCTCATTCACTCCCACTGGGGCCAGGGGTGAGTTGTGAGGTCTATTACAGTGAGGTGAGGTCCCCATAGAGGTGCACTATCAAGGTGAGACCAGCCCAGACCAGACCAGACCAGACTGGGGCCAGGGGTGAGTTGTGAGGTCTATTACAGTGAGGTGAGGTCCCCATAGAGGTGCACTATCAAGGTGAGACCAGCCCAGACCAGACCAGACCAGACTGGGGCCAGGGGTGAGTTGTGAGGTCTATTACAGTGAGGTGAGGTCCCCATAGAGGTGCACTATCAAGGTGAGACCAGCCCAGACCAGACCAGACTGGGGCCAGGGGTGAGTTGTGAGGTCTATTACAGTGAGGTGAGGTCCCCATAGAGGTGCACTATCAAGGTGAGACCAGCCCAGACCAGACCAGACCAGACTGGGGCCAGGGGTGAGTTGTGAGGTCTATTACAGTGAGGTGAGGTCCCCGTAAGGTGAGACCAGCCCAGAGGGAGACTGGGGACAGGTGACGGTGGTCAGGTCTTCTACAAGCTGAGGGGGAGTAGCGGACCGTGATGGCAGATAGAATAGGCATGTTTAAAGGACAACTGTTGCATATTCAGTGTACTACAATGCAGTTCTTTCATGATTCTCATTATTTTCATCATTTTGTCTGTCTATCCTGTGTCGTTTGTTGTCCCTTGGTCATAACAAAACATTTGGACTCCTACCCATCCTGTTGTCTCCCTCCCCTTAGGAAGTTTACCCGCTGAGAAACAGGATATTCTCTCCCCTCGCCTACCAGAACGAATCACTTACAAAAACATCCTGAATATGTCATTTCATTAAATGCTATGTTGTTTTAGTTTTTTATATCAGTTTAGAATTACATATATAATATATACTGAGCAAAAATATAAACGCAACATGCAACGATTTCAAAGATTTTACTGGGTTACAGTTCATAGAAGGAAATCAGTCAATTGAAATACATTTGGTCCTGATCTATGGATTTCACATGACTGGGAATACAGATAAACATCTATTTGTCACAAATACCTTAAAAAAAAGGTAGCATAGAGTTGATCAGGCTGTCCATTGTGGCCTTTGGAATGTTGTTCCACTCCTCTTTAATGGCTGTGCAAAGTTTCTGGATACTGGCGGGAACTGGAACACACTGTCGAAGACGTCGATCCAGAGCATCCCAAACATGCTCAATGCATGACGTCTGGTCAGTATGCAGGCCATGGAAGAACGGGGACATTTTCAGCTTCCAGGAACTGTGTACAGATCCTTGCGACATAAAGCAGTGCATTATTCTGAAACATGAGGGGATGGCAGGGGATGAATGGCACGACAATGGGCCTCAGGATCTCGTCACGGTATCTCTCTGCATTCAAATTGCCATCAATAAAATGTAATTGTGTTCCTTGTCCATAGCTTATGCCTGCCCATACCATAACCCTACCATGGGGCACCTCTGTTCACAACGTCGACATCAGCAAACTTCTCGTCCACACGACGCCATACACATGGTCTGCGGTTGTGAGTGCGGTTGGCCGTACAGCCAAAATCTCTAAAACAACGTTGACGGTGGCTTATGGTAGAGAAATTAACATTAATTCTCTGGTAACACCTCTGGTGGACATTCGTGCAGTCAGCATGCCAATTGCACACTCTCTCAAAACTTGAGACACCTGTGGCATTGTGTGACAAACCTGCACATTTTAGAGTGGCCTTTTAGTGTCCCCAGCACAAGGTGCACCTGTGTAATGATCATGCCGTTTAATCAGCTTCTTGATATGCCACATCTGTCAGGTGGATGGATTATCTTGGCAAAGGAGAAATGCTCACTAACAGGGATGTTAACAAATTTGTGCACAAAATTTGAGAGAAATAAGCTTCTTCTTTTTTGTATGGAAAATGTCTGGGATCTTTTATTTGGGACATGGGACCAACACTTTACATGTTGCATTTATATTTTTGTTCAGTGTATAAATATATAGTTTCTACGAGTGTGTATATCTCAGTTGGGCTTTTCGTTTTATTTATTTTTTTATTAAGACTCTTGTAAAGAGTTCATACATGCTATGAAACAAGGCATAGACAGGCACTGTATATATATATATATGTGGGTGTATGTATATATATATATATGTATGTATGTGTGTGTGTCTACAGGTGTGCTTGCATATATGGTGTTGTGGGTGGTTTCTGCTGGTTTAGTTAACACCATGAGACTAGGGTTGATAGAACAGGAGTAAGGGGTTTGGGTGGAGCTGGTGAACTAGGATTCTGTGCAGGTGGCCCTTGCTTCTGCCCAGCCATGGGATAGACAAGGCTAAGCTAGGATAAGCTAGGCTAAGCTAACAGTTAAAAGATACTGGACCCCTCACTCTCCTTTTCCATAGGAGAGCTCTCTCCCCCTCCCAATGGTCCCCTCGCTGTTCCTCTCTGTCATCTAACAACCGAGCCACTGCTCCCTCCCCCCTCCGTTTATCCTCCACCCTCTCCCTTCTCTCATTTAGATCATGATCGTTCAGGCATGGTCCACAAAAGCAAGGGAAGGAAGGTGGAGAGAGAGAGAAAAGATTACAGAAAGACAGGAAAGTACAAAAGTGATGACAGAAGTGTTAGAGAGAAATAAAGTGTGTGTTGAAAAGCAGTACCCTTAAGTAGCAGTCCAAGAGCAAAGCTTCCATGTCCCAAAGTCCTGTTCACTGCCCTTTTCACCAGCAGCTGGTGTGTGTGTGTCTGTGGCATCCCTGAGTGGAGTGGCCAGTGTTTCGAGGAGGAGTCTTTGCCAGTTCACCACGACTAGGTCCCACAGCCCCCAATCGGCAGCCCAACTTTCCTGTGTGTCTGTTGTGGGTAAGAACAGGGGGGATACTATTACACAAATAATAGAGAGAGTAGCACACTATGTATAAACTCCCGGTCATTTATTGGGTAAATCACCAACATTTCAGCATCGCTGTGCCTTCTTTAGGGTCATACTCTTACACCCATGCTTTCCTCCTCTCTGTCTTCTCTCTCTCTCTCTCTTACTCTGATACAGGTACAGGCACTTGTAGAAGCCCCGTCTTCATCTCTATACAAAAATAAAATGGGAGAAATCTCATCCTCCATGTCTGCAGGGCTGTGGAGCTGGGCTGTCTGAGTTGGGGGCCCCTGAGGAGAAAGAGTCTAACCCTAGAGGGGGGGCAGAAAGCAGGAGGTGAGGCAAGAGAGCTGAGGCAAGGGATCTGGGGCACGAAATGTGGGGCAAGAGATGTGGGGCAGTGCTGGGCTGGATATGAGGCTGACGGTGGGCTGGAGGCTGGATATGAGGCTGACGGTGGGCTGGAGGCTGGATATGAGGCTGACGGTGGGCTGGAGGCTGGATATGAGGCTGACGGTGGGCTGGAGGCTGGATATGAGGCTGACGGTGGGCTGGACAGGAAACTGGCTTGGGGGTTCCATCCAGACACAAGCAGAGAGTAGCACCCCCCCTGGTTCTTCCCCTGGTTTAAGTCACGGAGTCTGGGCTTGCTTGGACCAAAAGTCCCCTCTCCCCTCTTTTCTTCAACAGTCTCTAAGGGAGAGGTCTCGTTACAGTAGGAGGTAAGGGCTTTGGGAGGAGGGTGTGGACTGCATCAGGGTTTGGAGTTTGATTAGGCCCAGGTTTGGTTTGAGTTAGGAGAGAACTGTCTGCCAGAGAGGCAGGAGGACTACAGGAGTCATTTACACTGTCCTAAACAACCACTGTCTGCTAGCATTAGTGTTTGTATGTATCCCTATGTGTGTGTGGATCAGCATCAGCAGTCCTTGTTCTCCAGTGACAGTTGGGCGGTGGCCTGGTGCAGGTCCTGATTCACCCCCCTCTGAGCCGACAGGAGGGAACACTCATACCCCCCCAGGGCTGGGGGACTGGGGGCGCTGCCAGCCCCGTTCTCCTGCATCCCTCCATTCCTCTCCGTCTCTCTTTCCCTCTCCTTCTCCCCTCGTACTTTCTTGTCGTCCTGCTCTTCCATGGCTTCCATTCGTTGGTCTTCGCTCCAGCGCCGTTTGAAGCGCAGCTTGAGGGGAATGCACTTGGTCTGCCCCTGGGCGGGGGACTGGGGAGGGGGGGTGTCGCCTGACTCAGCCGGCTCACTCTTCAGGGTGGGAGGTCCGCGGTGGTGGTGGGAGGTGAAGAAGGGCAGCAGGCCTGGAGGAGGGGGCGCGGGGGCCTTGAAGACATCCTCATCCAGGTCCTCGTCGTGGGGGTGGGAGGACGTCCCGTTGGGGTGGTGGGGGTGAGGCCGGGGGTGTCGGGGGGAGAAGAGGTCGTACTCGTAGCCCCGGTCGTCGGGGTCTTCATCGCTGATGTCAGTCACCTCCACCTCCTCTTCTGACTCAATGTCTGAGATGGGCTCCACCTACAGAGAGTCGATATCACAGTCAAAAACATTTTGCCATCAGGATCCTCAACACATACAGTCAAACAGTTCAAAGTGACTATGTCCCCTTGTGGGTCTCACCTTGATCTTGGGCAGTCCAGTGCTGTTGAGGGAGCCGGTGGAGGAGGAGTTGGAGATGAGTCCTGACCCGCCGGCTGAGCTCAGGTCACTGCCGAAGGACAGGGAGGACCCCAGACCGGAGGACGACAGGGACCCTGAGCCCGAGGACAGTGAGCTCTGCCTGGGGTGGTGGCCCTGGCTACCGTCCCTCTGCTTCCGGCCCAATGGAGGAGGCTGCAGCTTGAACTTGAAGGGCGAGAGGTGAGGCGGCTCCTCACCCAGGTGCAGTGGGTGGTGGATAGGGTGGTGGTGGGAATGGGCCGAGTGAGGGTGGGCTGAGTGTGGGTGAGGGTGGGCTGAGTGAGGGTGAGGAGAGTGTGATTGGGACAGGGGTGATGGGTGTCGATGACTATTCAGACCCGAGCGTTCTCCCCCCCTCTCTCCTCCTCTCTCTCCTCCTCTCTCTGCTCCCCCCCTCTCGCCCAGTTCTCTCTTGTCTTGGGCGAGGCGGTGTGGCTGAGGAATGATGACGTTGGGGTAGTGGAGGAAGGCTCTGGGGCTGAGGTGGTAGTTGTAGACACTCTGGTGGTGGGCCTGCAGGTAGCGCTTCATTTCCTCAGGGTTGAAGGAGAAGTGGGAGCCCAGCATGGGGGAGAGGGAGGGGGACGGAGTGTAGGGCAGGTGGGAGGAGGGCGTCAAGGGCAGGGCTGGGGACAGAGGTGGGGCTAAGAGCCCTGCACCCCCAGGGCCGGGCAGGGGGGACACGGGGAAGGGGGACAGGTTATCGGGGTGGACCCTGTGTCCCAGGGGGCCGCGGGAGCCTGGATGGGCGTTGGGGTTCCCTGCTCCACCATACATCCTGAACAGAGACTCATGGGACAAACGGGGGTGGATCATACTCCTGTACCCTCCTCCCCCTGGCCCTCCTCCTCCTCCCCCTGGGACTCCTCCTCCTCCTCCCCCTGGCCCTCCTCCTCCACTCAGCCCTCTCTCTCCCCCCCTCTCCTCCCCTCCTCCCCCGTTGCCGTCCTCGATTTCAGAGTTGACGGAGGTCCCATCGCTGCAGTCGCTGACCGAGCCGCGCGCCATGCGCCGAGCCACGGCGCTGAACACGCCCCCGGGGCTACGCAGGTCCTCATTGGGCGAAAGCATGTCGGACGGCGTGGAGGGTGGGAAGCGGAAATGAGTTCCGGCTGCGGAAGGCAAAGGTGGAGCACTCTGAGGAACACCACTACCTGTTAGAGAACAGGAGAGAGAGGGAAGAGAGGATGAGAAAGGAGAGATACAATGTTGAGGGGAGTAATATTCACTCTAAGTAATGATATGGATTAGCACAGTCAGTGTTTAAGGATTTAGTGATGTCTGTGACACACACACACACACACACACACACGCGCACAACACCCACACAGTGAGCGCTACCTGTGGAGCCCATGTCTATGAAAGGGTAGTTGACCAGGACCAGTTTGTTGAAGTTGAACTTGTAGGTGAACCTCTTCCCTTTGGTCTTGTGGAGGATTCTCTTGTTGTAGTAATACCTGGTGGGGAAACAGACCAATATAGGGTCACACACAGACCTTTAGGTCTCATTACTACCTGTAGCATGCTTCTCAATGTCAACACACACAGTCATACAGGAACTCTTCAAATGGTACCACACACAGTCATACAGGAACTCTTCAAATGGTACCACACACAGTCATACAGGAACTCTTCAAATGGTACCACACACAGTCATACAGGAACTCTTCAAATGGTACCACACACAGGCATACAGGAACTCTTCAAATGGTACCACACACAGGCATACAGGAACTCTTCAAATGGTACCACACACAGGCATACAGGAACTCTTCAAATGGTACCACACACAGGCATACAGGAACTCTTCAAATGGTACCACACACAGGCATACATGAACTCTTCAAATGTGTGTGTGTGTGTGTGTGTGTGAGTTATTGTGGATGTGTGTTTATCGGCATCTGATCAAATCAGAGGCACAGTAGTTTAGTCAGGGCTTTTCTAGACCAACTGGTCACACACTCCCCTGTCCCTCTGTTAGCCCAGCCCTAGTCCTTCTCTTTAAATACAATTCATCTAAACCCACCAATAATACAGCCATGCTTGATCTGTTTATGTAATGGTCATTCTCTCTCGCTCTCCCATGGCGGGCGACCGGGTGGCTGTAAGTCTCCATCTATATTAACCTTTGACCTGTTATTCAACATCTTTCCTTTTTCTTCTTCCATCTCACATCCCTTCATATAACCCCACAGGCCCTCACCAACCTAACACTGCTCTGACTAACCCCACAGCCCCTCACCAACCTAACACTGCTCTGACTAACCCCACAGCCTCTCACCAACCTAACACTGCTCTGACTAACCCCACAGGCCCTCACCAACCTAACACTGCTCTGACTAACCCCACAGCCCCACACCAACCTAACACTGCTCTGACTAAACCCACAGGCCCTCACCAACCTAACACTGCTCTGACTAACCCCACAGCCCCTCACCAACCTAAACCCACAGCCCCTCACCAACCTAACACTGCTCTGACTAACCACACAGCCCCTCACCAACCTAACACTGCTCTGACTAACCACACAGCCCCTCACCAACCTAACACTGCTCTGACTAACCCCACAGCCCCTCACCAACCTAACACTGCTCTGACTAACCCCACAGTCCCTCACCAACCTAACGCTGCTCTGACTAACCCCACAGCCCCTCACCAACCTAACACTGCTCTGACTAACCCCACAGCCCCTCACCAACCTAACACTGATCTGACTAACCCCACAGTCCCTCACCAACCTAACACTGCTCTGACTAACCCCACAGCCCCTCACCAACCTAACCCCACAGCCCCTCACCAACCTAACACTGCTCTGATTAACCCCACAGGCCCTAACCAACCTAACACTGCTCTGACTAACCCCACAGCCCCTCACCAACCTAACACTGCTCTGACTAACCCCACAGCCCCTCACCAACCTAACACTGCTCTGACTAACCCCACAGCCCCTCACCAACCTAACACTGCTCTGACTAAACCCACAGGCCCTCACCAACCTAACACTGCTCTGACTAACCCCACAGCCCCTCACCAACCTAACCCCACAGCCCCTCACCAACCTAACACTGCTCTGACTAACCCCACAGCCCCTCACCAACCTAACACTGCTCTGACTAACCCCACAGCCCCTCACCAACCTAACCCCACAGCCCCTCACCAACCTAACACCGCTCTGACTAACCCCACAGCCCCTCACCAACCTAACACTGCTCTGACTAACCCCACAGCCCCTCACCAACCTAACACTGCTCTGACTAACCCCACAGCCCCTCACCAACCTAACACTGCTCTGACTAACCCCACAGCCCCTCACCAACCTAACACTGCTCTGACTAACCCCACAGCCCCTCACCAACCCCACAGCCCCACACCAACCTAACACTGCTCTGACTAACCCCACAGCCCCTCACCAACCTAACACTGCTCTGACTAACCCCACAGCCCCTCACCAACCTAACACTGCTCTGATTAACCCCACAGGCCCTAACCAACCTAACACTGCTCTGACTAACCCCACAGGCCCTCACCAACCTAACACTGCTCTGACTAACCCCACAGCCCCTCACCAACCTAACCCCACAGCCCCTCACCAACCTAACCCCACAGCCCCTCACCAACCTAACACTGCTCTGACTAACCCCACAGCCCCTCACCAACCTAACACTGCTCTGACTAAACCCACAGGCCCTCACCAACCTAACACTGCTCTGACTAACCCCACAGGCCCTCACCAACCTAACACTGCTCTGACTAACCCCACAGCCCCTCACCAACCTAACCCCACAGGACCTAACCAACCTAACACTGCTCTGACTAACCCCACAGCCCCTCATCAACCTAACACTGCTCTGACTAACCCCACAGCCCCACACCAACCTAACCCCACAGACCCTTACCAACCTAACACTGCTCTGACTAACCCCACAGCCCCTCACCAACCTAACACTGCTCTGACTAACCCCACAGCCCCTCACCAACCTAACACTGCTCTGACTAACCCCACAGCCCCTCACCAACCCCACAGCCCCACACCAACCTAACGCTGCTCTGACTAACACCACAGCCCCTCACAAACCAAAAACGTCTCTGACTAACCCCACAGCCCCTCACCAACCTAACACTGCTCTGACTAACCCCACAGCCCCTCACCAACCTAACACTGCTCTGACTAACCCCACAGCCCCTCACCAACCTAACACTGCTCTGATTAACCCCACAGGCCCTAACCAACCTAACACTGCTCTGACTAAACCCACAGGCCCTCACCAACCTAACACTGCTCTGACTAACCCCACAGCCCCTCACCAACCTAACCCCACAGGACCTCACCAACCTAACCCCACAGCCCCTCACCAACCTAACACTGCTCTGACTAACCCCACAGCCCCTCACCAACCTAACACTGCTCTGACTAAACCCACAGGCCCTCACCAACCTAACACTGCTCTGACTAACCCCACAGCCCCTCACCAACCTAACCCCACAGGACCTCACCAACCTAACACTGCTCTGACTAACCCCACAGCCCCTCACCAACCTAACCCAACAGCCCCTCACCAACCTAACACCGCTCTGACTAACCCCACAGCCCCTCACCAACCTAACACTGCTCTGACTAACCCCACAGCCCCTCACCAACCTAACACTGCACTGACTAACCCCACAGCCCCTCACCAACCTAACACTGCTCTGACTAACCCCACAGCCCCTCACCAACCTAACACTGCTCTGACTAACCCCACAGCCCCACACCAACCTAACGCTGCTCTGACTAACCCCACAGCCCCTCACCAACCTAACACTGCTCTGACTAACCCCACAGCCCCTCACCAACCTAACACTGCTCTGACTAACCCCACAGCCCCACACCAACCTAACGCTGCTCTGACTAACCCCACAGCCCCTCACCAACCTAACACTGCTCTGACTAACCCCACAGCCCCTCACCAACCTAACACTGCTCTGACTAACCCCACAGCCCCACACCAACCTAACACTGCTCTGACTAACCCCACAGCCCCTCACCAACCTAACACTGCTCTGACTAACCCCACAGCCCCACACCAACCTAACGCTGCTCTGACTAACCCCACAGCCCCTCACCAACCCCACAGCCCCTCACCAACCAAACACTGCTCTGACTAACCCCACAGCCCCTCACCAACCTAACACTGCTCTGACTAACCCCACAGCCCCTCACCAACCTAACACTTCTCTGACTAACCCCACAGCCCCTCACCAACCTAACACTGCTCTGACTAACCCCACAGCCCCACACCAACCTAACGCTGCTCTGACTAACCCCACAGCCCCTCACCAACCTAACACTGCTCTGACTAACCCCACAGCCCCTCACCAACCCCACAGCCCCTCACCAACCAAACACTGCTCTGACTAACCCCACAGCCCCTCACCAACCAAACACTGCTCTGACTAACCCCACAGCCCCTCACCAACCTAACACTGCTCTGACCAACCCCACAGCCCCTCACCAACCAAACACTGCTCTGACTAACCCCACAGCCCCACACCAACCTAACACTGCGCTGACTAACCCCACAGCCCCTCACCAACCCCACAGCCCCACACCAACCTAATGCTGCTCTGACTAACCCCACAGCTCCTCACCAACCTAACACTGCTCTGACTAACCCCACAGCCCCTCACCAACCCCACAGCCCCACACCAACCTAACGCTGCTCTGACTAACCCCACAGCCCCTCACAAACCAAACACTGCTCTGACTAACCCCACAGCCCCTCACCAACCTAACACTGCTCTGACTAACCCCACAGCCCCTCACCAACCTAACACTGCTCTGACTAACCCCACAGCCCCACACCAACCTAACGCTGCTCTGACTAACCCCACAGCCCCTCACCAACCTAACACTGCTCTGACTAACCTCACAGCCCCTCACCAACCAAACACTGCTCTGACTAACCCCACAGCCCCTCACCAACCTAACACTGCTCTGACTAACCCCACAGCCCCTCACCAACCTAACACCGCTCTGACTAACCCCACAGCCCCTCACCAACCTAACACTGCTCTGACTAACCCCACAGCCCCTCACCAACCTAACACTGCTCTGACTAACCCCACAGCCCCACACCAACCTAACGCTGCTCTGACTAACCCCACAGCCCCTCACCAACCTAACACTGCTCTGACTAACCCCACAGCCCCTCACCAACCAAACACTGCTCTGACTAACCCCACAGCCCCACACCAACCTAACGCTGCTCTGACTAACCCCACAGCCCCTCACCAACCTAACACTGCTCTGACTAACCCCACAGCCCCTCACCAACCAAACACTGCTCTGACTAACCCCACAGCCCCTCACCAACCAAACACTGCTCTGACTAACCCCACAGCCCCTCACCAACCTAACACCGCTCTGACTAACCCCACAGCCCCTCACCAACCAAACACTGCTCTGACCAACCCCACAGCCCCTCACCAACCAAACACTGCTCTGACTAACCCCACAGCCCCACACCAACCTAACACTGCGCTGACTAACCCCACAGCCCCTCACCAACCCCACAGCCCCACACCAACCTAATGCTGCTCTGACTAACCCCACAGCCCCACACCAACCTAACGCTGCTCTGACTAACCCCACAGCCCCTCACCAACCAAACACTGCTCTGACTAACCCCACAGCCCCTCACCAACCTAACACTGCTCTGACTAACCCCACAGCCCCTCACCAACCTAACACTGCTCTGACTAACCCCACAGCCCCTCACCAACCTAACCCCACAGCCCCTCACCAACCTAACACTGCTCTGATTAACCCCACAGCCCCTCACCAACCTAACCCCACAGCCCCTCACCAACCTAACACTGCTCTGACTAACCCCACAGCCCCTCACCAACCTAACACTGCTCTGACTAACCCCACAGCCCCTCACCAACCTAACCCCACAGCCCCTCACCAACCTAACACTGCTCTGACTAACCCCACAGCCCCTCACCAAACTAACACTGCTCTGACTAACCCCACAGCCCCTCACCAACCTAACACTGCTCTGACTAACCCCACAGCCCCTCACCAACCTAACGGCTGCTCTGACTAACTGACTGTGTATGTGTGTGAGAGGGAGAGTCAGTGTGTGTGTGTGTGTGTGTGTGTGTGTGTGTGTGTGTGTGTGTGTGTGTGTGTGTGTGTGTGTGTGTGTGTGTGTGTGTGTGTGTGAGAGAGAGAGAGAGAGAGAGAGAGAGAGAGAGAGAGGGAGAGTCAGTGTGTGTGTGTGTGTGTGTGTGTGTGTGTGTGTGTGTGTGTGTGTGTGTGTGTGTGTGTGTGTGTGTGTGTGTGTGTGTGTGTGTGTCACTGTGTGAGTGTGTGTGACAGAGGGAGAGTCAGTGTGTGTGTGTGTGCCTCCATGTGTGTATGTCAGTGTGAGAGTGTGTGTGTGTCTCCATGTGTGTATGTCAGTGTGAGAGTGTGTGTGTGTGTGTGTGTCTCCATGTGTGTATGTCAGTGTGTGAGTGTGTGTGACAGAGGGAGAGTCAGTGTGTGTGTGTGTGTGTGTGTGTGTCTCCATGTGTGTATGTCAGTGTGTGTGTCTCCATGTGTGTATGTCAGTGTGTGAGTGTGTGTGACAGAGGGAGAGTCAGTGTGTGTGTGTGTCTCCATGTGTGTATGTCAGTGTGTGAGTGTGCCCTTGCTCTCTGGATCCCCTTCCAGTCAGTCCACTAAAGGGTGTGAAAGGATGGTTTTATAGCTGCTTAGGTCAGCATATAGAGGAGATGTGTAGTGGACTGACAGCTAGCTGTGCTGTCTGTAGCTGGCTTGTTAAGAGGAGAAGAGGAGAGAGAGATAAGAGGTTAGGACTGCTGGTAATACAGTACGATTAGTGGTGTTCCACTACTGGTGACTGACTGCATGGGTCTGGGACAGTCAGCCAGAGTAGCTGTCATTATCTCCTACGGCTGTTATTTAACCTGGAGCCTCCCACTCTTATTATGCTGATGACAGACTTGTGATGTCTGTGTATGGAGCAGACTAGCTCTTTTTTTGTCCCTCCCTCCCTCCCTCTCTCCCTCCCTCTCTCCCTCCCTCTCTCCCTCCCTCTCTCTCTCCCTCCCTCCCTCTCTCCCTCTCTCCCTCGCTCCCTCCAGATCTAATTCTCTCTCTCCCTCTGTATCGCATTCCCTTCTTCCATCCTTCCCCCTTTAACATCATCCACCGGTTTATCCCTCTTCCCTCCCTCTTTCCCTGGGGGCGATGGAGACGGAGCGGGAGACAGGACAAGCCTGCTCTGTTGAAAACATTGTTTAGGTCAGGCAGCGTCCCAGCAGTATGTCTCTCCATCTCTGACAGAGGAGAGGCACATGGTCCTACACAACTCTACCCTCTCTCTCTATATCCTCCCCTCCCTCTCTTCACGTAGTCAGAGTAAGGGAATGCTTTGAAGAGCATTTGAACTCACTTCAAAAGAGAATAAAGATTCTTTGAGGGTCTGTGTTTAGCTGCCCCCCCCCCCCCCCCCCCCCAGCCCTGACACACTCCACACACACACAAAGGTGAAAACACACACACCTAAAAACCTTCATCCACTCATAATCAGATGTAACAATAACCATGTGGATTTAGACTTAGTGAGAGACTTCCAGGAAAATATGCAATGGGTTTATGGGTGCGCTATTTGTTGTATGTGTGTGAGATTGTGTGTATACAGTATGTGTATGAGATTGTTAGATTGTGTGTACTCAGTATGTGTGTGAGATTGTGTGTACTCAGTATATGTGTGAGATTGTGTGTACTCAGTATGTGTGTGAGATTGTGTGTACTCAGTATATGTGTGAGATTGTGTGTACTCAGTATGTGTGTGAGATTGTGAGTACTCAGTATGTGTGTGAAATTGTGTGTACTCAGTATGTGTGTGAGATTGTGTGTACTCAGTATGTGTGTGAGATTGTGTGTACTCAGTATGTGTGTGAGATTGTGTGTACTCGGTATATGTGTGAGATTGCAGGACAGGGATTACACCCACGATTACAAAGAACTAAACTGGCTGATCAGACAAAACAGAGAAGTAGGCATACACCAAAGAGAGAGAGAGTGATGAGAGAGTGATGAGAGAGCACGAGATGAGAGAAAGAAAGAGAGAGGAGAGGGAGAACAGAGGGATGGGTCAATTCCTGGAAAATGTAATCAAGACAGTGCTGTGGAATTCCCAGAGTTGATGGAGAGAGGACAGAGGGATCAGAGATGAGAGGAGAATGAATAGAGGACAGTTGAGAGGAAGAGAAAGTAGGGGATATTTGAATCCTCTTAAGTGACCCTGGTCTTAACCATCCTTTTAGCCATATAGCTGCCCTGTCTATTGGAACACAGCTAGCCTCTTCATACTGTCAGTTTCAAAGCAATATGGCTGCTTGGTACAGAGTCATCTGTTTTCCAGAGTACAACAGTGACTCTCTCTATACACACACACCATCTATTGTCATATAACTGGTCTCTATACACACACACACACACACACACCATCTATTGTCATATAGCTGCTCTCTATACACACACACCATCTATTGTCATATAGCTGCTCTTTATACACACACACACACACACACCATCTATTGTCATATAGCTGCTCTCTATACACACACACCATCTATTGTCATATAGCTGCTCTCTATACACACACACACACACACACCATCTATTGTCATATAAACTCCTTTAGCCCCACAATGAAATAGGGTGCAGGCCAGGCAGCAGGCTGTTAGCCAACCTGCCAGCTTAGTGGAGTCTGCCAATAGCACAGTCAGTGTAGTCAGCTCAGCCATACCCATTGAGACTGTGTCTGTGCCTCGACCTAGGTTGGGCAAAACTAAACATGGCGGTGTTCGCCTTAGCAATCTTATTAGGATAAAGACCTCCTCCATTCCTGCCATTATTGAAAGAGATCGTGATACCTCACATCTCAAAATAGGGTTACTTAATGTTAGATCCCTCACTTCAAAGGCAGTCATAGTCAATGAACTAATCACTGATCATAATCTTGATGTGATTGGCCTGACTGAAACATGGCTTAAGCCTGATGAATTTACTGTGTTAAATGAGGCCTCACCTCCTGGTTACACTAGTGACCATATCCCTCATACATCCCGCAAAGGCGGAGGTGTTGCTAACATCTACAATAGCAAATTTCAATTTACAAAAAAAAAAATGGCGTTTTCGTCTTTTGAGCTTCTAGTCATGAAATCTATGCAGCCTACTCAATCACTTTTTATAGCTACTGTTTACAGGCCTCCTGGGCCATATACAGCGTTCCTCTCTGAGTTTCCTGAATTCCTATCAGACCTTGTAGTCATAGCAGATCATATTCTAATTTTTGGTGATTTTAATATTCACATGGAGAAGTCCACAGACCCACTCCAAAAGTCTTTCGGAGCCATCATCGACTCAGTGGGTTTTGTCCAACATGTCTCTGGACCTACTCACTGCCACAGTCATACTCTGGACCTAGTTTTGTCCCATGGAATAAATGTTGTAGATCTTAATGTTTTTCCACATAATCCTGGACTATCGGACCACCATTTTATTACGTTTGCAATCGCAACAAATAATCTGCTCAGACCCCAACCAAGGAGCATCAAAAGTCGTGCTATAAATTCTCAGACAACACAAAAATTCCTTGATGCCCTTCCAGACTCCTTCTGCCTACCCAAGGACGTCAGAGGACAAAAATCAGTTAACCACTTAACTGAGGAACTCAATTTAACCTTGCGCAATACCCTAGATGCAGTTGCACCCCTAAAAACGAAAAACATTTGTCATAAGAAACTAGCTCCCTGGTATACAGAAAATACCCGAGCTTTGAAGCAAGCTTCCAGGAAATTGGAACGGAAATGGCGCCACACAAAACTGGAAGTCTTCCGACTAGCTTGGAAAGACAGTACCGTGCAGTACCGAAGAGCCCTCACTGCTGCTCGATCATCCTACTTTTCCAACTTAATCGAGGAAAATAAGAACAATCCAAAATTTCTTTTTGATACTGTTGCAAAGCTAACTAAAAAGCAGCATTCCCCAAGAGAGGATGGCTTTCACTTCAGCAGTAATAAATTCATGAACTTCTTTGAGGAAAAGATCATGACCATTAGAAAGCAAATTACGGACTCCTCTTTGAATCTGCGTATTCCTCCAGGGCTTAGCTGTCCTGGATCTGCACAGCTCTGCGAGGGCCTGGGATCGGGAGAGACACTTAAGTGTTTTAGTACTATATCTCTTGACACAATGATGAAAATAATCATGGCCTCTAAACCTTCAAGCTGCATACTGGATCCTATTCCTACTAAACTGCTGAAGGAGCTGCTTCCTGTGCTTGGCCCTCCTATGTTGAACATAATAAACAGCTCTCTATCCACCGGATGTGTACCAAACTCACTAAAAGTGGCAGTGATAAAGCCTCTCTTGAAAAAGCCAAACCTTGACCCGGAAAATATAAAAAACTATCGGCCTATATCGAATCTTCCATTCCTCTCAAAAATTTTAGAAAAAGCTGTTGCGCAGCAACTCACTGCCTTTCTGAAGACAAACAATGTATACGAAATGCTTCAGTCTGGTTTTAGACCCCATCATAGCACTGAGACTGCACTTGTGAAGGTGGTAAATGACCTTTTAATGGCGTCAGACCGAGGCTCTGCATCTGTCCTCGTGCTACTAGACCTTAGTGCTGCCTTTGACACCATCGATCACCACATTCTTTTGGAGAGACTGGAAACCCAAATTGGTCTACACGGACAAGTTCTGGCCTGGTTTAGATCTTACCTGTCGGAAAGATATCAGTTTGTCTCTGTGAATGGTCTGTCCTCTGACAAATCAACTGTACATTTCGGTGTTCCTCAAGGTTCCGTTTTAGGACCACTATTGTTTTCACTATATATTTTACCTCTTGGGGATGTTATTCGAAAACATAATGTTAACTTTCACTGCTATGCGGATGACACACAGCTGTACATTTCAATGAAACATGGTGAAGCCCCAAAATTGCCCTCGCTAGAAGCCTGTGTTTCAGACATAAGGAAGTGGATGGCTGAAAACTTTCTACTTTTAAACTCGGACAAAACAGAGATGCTTGTTCTAGGTCCCAAGAAACAAAGAGATCTTCTGTTAAATCTGACAATTCATCTTGATGGTTGTAAAGTCGTCTCAAATAAAACTGTGAAGGACCTCGGCGTTACTCTTGACCCTGATCTCTCTTTTGACGAACATATCAAGACTGTTTCAAGGACAGCTTTTTTCCATCTACGTAACATTGCAAAAATCAGAAATTTTCTGTCCAAAAATGATGCAGAAAAATTAATCCATGCATTTGTTACTTCTAGGTTAGACTACTGCAATGCTCTACTTTCCGGCTACCCGGATAAAGCACTAAATAAACTTCAGTTAGTGCTAAATACGGCTGCTAGAATCCTGACTAGAACCAAGAAATTTGATCATATTACTCCAGTGCTAGCTTCCCTACACTGGCTTCCCGTTAAGGCAAGGGCTGATTTCAAGGTTTTACTGTTAACCTATAAAGCGTTACATGGGCTTGCTCCTACCTATCTTTCCGAGTTGGTCCTGCCGTACATACCTACACGTACGCTACGGTCACAAGACGCAGGCCTCCTAATTGTCCCTAAAATTTCTAAGCAAACAGCTGGAGGCAGGGCTTTCTCCTATAGATCTCCATTTTTATGGAACAGTCTGCCTACCCATGTGAGAGACGCAGACTCGGTCTCAACCTTTAAGTCTTTACTGAAGACTTATCTCTTCAGTAGGTCATATGATTGAGTGTAGTCTGGCCCAGGAGTGTGAAGGTGAACGGAAAGGCTCTGGAGCAACGAACCGCCCTTGCTGTCTCTCCA
Organism: Salvelinus fontinalis; assembly: GCF_029448725.1. Classification (NCBI taxonomy): domain Eukaryota; kingdom Metazoa; phylum Chordata; class Actinopteri; order Salmoniformes; family Salmonidae; genus Salvelinus; species Salvelinus fontinalis. The sequence continues at coordinate 18,091,769 of NC_074670.1, read as the reverse complement.
GGGCCGGTTCCCCTCTCTCCACTGGGATTCTCTGCCTCTAACCCTGTTACTGGGGCTGAGTCACTGGCTTGCTGGTGCTCTTTCATGCCGTCCCTAGGAGGGGTGCGTCACTTGAGTGGGTTGAGTTACTGACGTGAACTTCCTGTCTGGGTTGGCGCCCCCCCTTGGTTGTGCTGTGGTGGAGACCTTTGTGGGCTATACTCGGCCTTGTCTCAGGATTGTAAGTTGGTGGTTGAGGATATCCCTCTAGTGGTGTGGGGGCTGTGCTTTGGCAGAGTGGGTGGGGTTATATCCTTCCTGTTTGGCCCTGTCCGGGGGTTTCTTCGGATGGGGCCACAGTGTCTCCTGACCGCTCCTGTCTCAGCCTCCAGTATTTATGCTGCAGTAGTTTATGTGTCGGGGGGCTAGGGTCAGTTGGTTATACCTGGAGTACTTCTCCTGTCTTATCCAGTGTCCTGTGTGAATTTAAGTATGCTCTCTCTAATTCTCTCGTTCTCTCTTTCTCTCTGAGAACCTGAGCCCTAGGACCATACGTCAGGACTACCGGGCATGCTGACACCTTGCTGTCCCCAGTCCGCCCGGCCTTGCTGCTATTCCAGTTTCAACTGTTTCTGCCTGCGGTTACGAAACCCCTACCTGTCCCAGACCTGCTGTTTTCAACTCTTAATGATCGGCTATGAAAAGCCAACTGAGATTTATTCCTGATTATTATTTGACCATGCTTGTCATTTATGAACATTTTGAAAATCTTGGCTCTCTCTAATTTTCGCCTTCTCTCTTTCTCTCGGAGGACCTGAGCCCTAGGACCATACGTCGGGACTACCGGCCGTGGTGACTCCTTGCTGCCCCCAGTCCGCCTGGCCTTGCTGCTATTCCAGTTTCAACTCTTCTGCCTGCGGTTATGGAACCACTACCTGTCCCAGACCTGCTGTTTTCAACTCTTAATGATCGGCTATGAAAAGCCAACTGAGATTTATTCCTGATTATTATTTGACCATGCTTGTCATTTATGAACATTTTGAAAATCTTGGCTCTCTCTAATTTTCTCCTTCTCTCTTTCTTTCTCTCGGAGGACCTGGGCCCTAGGACCATGCGTCGGGACTGCCGCCCGTGGTGACTCCTTGCTGTCCCCAGTCCGCCTGGCCTTGCTGCTATTCCAGTTTCAGCTGTTCTGCCTGCGGTTATGGAACCGCCACCTGTCCCAGACCTGTTGTTTTTCAACTCTTAATGATCAGCTATGAAAAGCCAACTGAAAATTATTCATGATTATTATTTGACCATGCTTGTCACTTATGAACATTTTTGAACATCTTGGCATAGTTCTGTTATAATCTCCACCCGGCACAGCCAGAAGAGGACTGGCCACCCCTCATAGCCTGGTTCCTCTCTAGGTTTCTTCCTAGGTTTTGGCCTTTCTAGGGAGTTTTTCCTAGCCACCGTGCTTCTACACCTGCATTCTAGCTGTTTGGGGTTTTAGGCTGGGTTTCTGTACAGCACTTCGAGATATTATCTGATGTAAGAAGGGCTATATAAAATAAAATTGATTGAAATTGATATAGCTGCTCTCTATACACACACACCATCTATTGTCATATAGCTGCTCTCTATACACACACACAATCTATTGTCATATAACTGGTCTCTATACACACACATCATCTATTGTCATATAGCTGCTCTCTATACACACACACACCATCGTCATATAGCTGCTCTCTATACACACACACACCATCTATTGTCATATAGCTGCTCTCTATACACACACACACCATCGTCATATAGCTGCTCTCTATACACACACACACCCTCTATTGTCATATAGCTGCTCTCTATACACACACCATCTATTGTCATGTAGCTGCTCTTTATACACACACACCATCTATTGTCATATAGCTTCTATACACACACACACACACACACACACACACACACACACACACACACACACACACACACACACACACACACACACACACACACACACACACACACACACACACACACACACACACACACACACACTATTTATTGTCATATTGCTGCTCCCTGGCTCCCTCTCCCTCCACACAGACAGGCACGGACACACACATTGTAGTGCAGTAACTAGGCACTGACTGTAACAGGAAGTCAGGATTACAACGCCCTCCATGAGTCCCTGTTTATTTTCTGCCTCTCGTCACACCAGCTGCTCACACTCAGGTGTGTGGCTTTTTGCACGTGAGACTGAACACTACTGGAAAACCTGGTGTGTGACCAGTGTTGGTGGGTGGCTAAACTGTAGTGTGTGTGTGTAAGTAAAGATGAGGGTCTGGCTAGGCTGGTCACATGCTCTAAGAGTGTGTGTGTGTGTGTGTGTGTGTGTGTGTGTGTGTGTGTGTGTGTGTGTGTGTGTGTGTGTGTGTGTGTGTGTGTGTGTGTGTGTGTGTGTGTGTGTGTGTGTGTGTGTGTGTGTGTGTGTGTGTGTGGAGATGAGGATCTAGCTGGAGTCTGATTAGGCCAGTCACATGCTCTGTGGGCACAAGCGTGTGGTCAAGTGTACTCTGGGTGTGTGTGGCTCGTGTGTGCTCTGCCCGCAAATAAAAGACTCATTCTATCCTGGACAATGAGATGTGTACACACACCACACACACGGGACAATAAATGTACAACACACTTAACACAAACTCATACAGTCACCCGCCCTCCTCTCCCTAGTTCTCTCTATACAATAGGCTCTGTTGTAAGGCCGGGACTCCTGACCTAGTCACAGTGGTGTCACAGCAGTCCTGCTCAATCAAACACACACGGAGTGAACACGGTCGGTGTGTGTGTGTGTGTGTGTGAGACGGGGGAGGGGTATCCTATGGCGCCTGATGGTAATCTTTACCAGCTGTGGTGAATGGAACCTCTAACCTCTGACCTGTATGAGCTGCTAACAGTCAACATCATGACCCCATCAGAGGACCAGACCACAACATGGTACAGAGACCAGAGAGACAGAGAGAGACCAGAGAGAGAGAGAGAGACCAGAGAGAGAGAGAGAGACCAGAGAGAGAGAGAGAGACCAGAGAGAGAGAGAGAGACCAGAGAGAGAGAGAGAGACCAGAGAGACCAGACAGAGAGAGACCAGAGAGTGAGAGAGAGACCAGAGAGACCAGACAGAGAGAGACCAGAGAGAGAGAGACCAGAGAGACCAGAGAGAGAGAGACCAGAGAGACCAGAGAGAGAGAGACCAGAGAGACCAGAGAGAGAGAGACCAGAGAGAGAGAGAGAGAGACCAGAGAGAGAGAGAGACCAGAGAGAGAGAGAGAGAGACCAGAGAGAGAGAGAGAGAGAGACCAGAGAGAGAGAGAGAGAGAGAGAGAGAGAGAGAGACCAGAGAGAGAGAGAGAGAGAGAGAGAGAGAGAGAGAGAGAGAGAGAGAGAGAGAGAGAGAGAGAGAGAGAGAGAGAGAGAGAGAGAGAGAGAGAGAGAGAGAGAGAGAGAGAGAGAGAGAGAGAGAGAAAGAGAGACCCAGGGCTTTACTGTGCGACTGCCATCTTGGTTTACTCCCATAGCCCTCCAACCAGTACACTGATGCCATTGTCCACTCTCCCTCTCCACCCCTCTCTCTCTCTCTGAGCACTGGGTGGAGATGGGATCCACACTGGGACTGGGGCTACAGAGCACAATAATGTCTATGGGACGGGTTTACCTCCAAGTGCTGTGAACCAGTCTCTCTATCACTGTGATTAATATCTCTGATAAAGTACTGTTCATACATTTCACTCAGAGCAACAACAATAAATAAATAAATAATCCCTGATCAACTCCCTTTGTTCCATTCAAGCACGCACGCACGCACACACCTCGTTTGACACCAGAGCGGTATGTGAGGTCATGGGTCTGTCACCACAACAAACCCTCTCAAGATTCACATCAATAGTAATGTGGTAAGAGGATTGATGGCACTAAAGACCAATAAAACACACATTGTAGCAACCATCCCCATATGGAACACATGACAGAGAGGGCCACCTTGCCCCACACATATGGGAGAAATCTGGAGACCAAAGTCAGTGTGGTACCCGGGACTTCAGCTGGAGTTAACTTACACACACAGTTCAAACGCATGTTTTCAAGCCCCTGCACTTCAATCACCCAGCCCCATGATCTTACAGTTTCCTGTATACATTGCACACAGTGATTTCCCCTCATCAGGAATACTATTGTAATCCAGTGTGCCTGTGAGTTGACTCTCCAACAGGACACGTGACTCCCTGCGTCATTCCTGTCTCCTGCTCCCACAGCCACTGTGAAATTCACACTCACACAGTGAGGATTAGTGTGTGTGTGTGTGTGTGTGTGTGTGTGTGTGTGTGTGTGTGTGTGTGTGTGTGTGTGTGTGTGTGTGTGTGTGTGTGTGATCTTGTTCTTCTTTCCAGAGGGACAAAGGCTATTTTACGCTTAGGGGTTTGGTTTAGGGTTACAATTAGGGTTAGGTCTTGGTGGTAGGGTTAGGCGGTAGGGTTAGGTCTTGGCGGTAGGGTTAGGTCTAGGCGGTAGGGTTAGGTCTAGGCGGTAGGGTTAGGTCTAGGCGGTAGGGTTAGGTCTAGGCGGTAGGGTTAGGTCTAGGCGGTAGGGTTAGGTCTAGGCGGTAGGGTTAGGTCTAGGCGGTAGGGTTAGGTCTAGGCGGTAGGGTTAGGTCTAGGCGGTAGGGTTAGGTCTAGGCGGTAGGGTTAGGCGGTAGGGTTAGGCGGCAGGGTTAGGGTTAAGGTTAGGCGGTAGGGTTAGGGTTAAGGTTAGGCGGTAGGGTTAAGGTTAGGCGGTAGGGTTAGGTCTAGGCGGTAGGGTTAGGTCTAGGCGGTAGGGTTAGGTCTAGGCGGTAGGGTTAGGTCTAGGCGGTAGGGTTAGGTCTAGGCGGTAGGGTTAGGTCTAGGCGGTAGAGTTAGGTCTAGGCGGTAGAGTTAGGTCTAGGCGGTAGAGTTAGGTCTAGGCGGTAGAGTTAGGTCTAGGCGGTAGAGTTAGGTCTAGGCGGTAGAGTTAGGTCTAGGCGGTAGAGTTAGGTCTAGGCGGTAGAGTTAGGTCTAGGCGGTAGGGTTAGGGTTAGGCGGTAGAGTTAGGCGGTAGAATTAGGTCTAGGCGGTAGAGTTAGGTCTAGGCGGTAGAGTTAGGTCTAGGCGGTAGAGTTAGGTCTAGGCGGTAGAGTTAGGTCTAGGCGGTAGAGTTAGGTCTAGGCGGTAGGGTTAGGTCTAGGCGGTAGGGTTAGGTCTAGGCGGTAGGGTTAGGCGATAGAGTTAGGTCTAGGCGGTAGAGTTAGGTCTAGGCGGTAGAGTTAGGTCTAGGCGGTAGAGTTAGGTCTAGGCGGTAGAGTTAGGTCTAGGCGGTAGAGTTAGGTCTAGGCGGTAGAGTTAGGTCTAGGCGGTAGAGTTAGGTCTAGGCGGTAGAGTTAGGTCTAGGCGGTAGAGTTAGGTCTAGGCGGTAGAGTTAGGTCTAGGCGGTAGAGTTAGGTCTAGGCGGTAGAGTTAGGTCTAGGCGGTAGAGTTAGGTCTAGGCGGTAGAGTTAGGTCTAGGCGGTAGAGTTAGGTCTAGGCGGTAGGGTTAGGTCTAGGCGGTAGGGTTAGGTATAGGCGGTAGGGTTAGGTCTAGGCGGTAGGGTTAGGTCTAGGCGGTAGGGTTAGGTCTAGGCGGTAGATAGGGTTAAGTCTAGGAGGTAGGGTTAAGTCTAGGAGGTAGGGTTAAGTCTAGGAGGTAGGGTTAAGTCTAGGAGGTAGGGTTAAGTCTAGGAGGTAGGGTTAAGTCTAGGAGGTAGGGTTAAGTCTAGGAGGCAGGGTTAAGTCTAGGAGGTAGGGTTAGGCGGTAAGGTTAGAGAAAATAGGATTTTGAAAGGAAATCAATTTTAGGTCTCCACAAAGATAGAAATATAAGTATGTGTGTTAAGGTGAGAGATATCAGGGAGAGAGACGCTACAGAGGGAAAGATACAAGGTGAGCAGAGTGAAAGAGGAGGAAGGCTGCGATGAATGTAAACAATATGGTTTGAAATAAAGACAAACCCTGGAATGAGTAGGTGTGTCCAAACTTTTGACTGGTACTATATATATATAAATACATACATTACTTACTGGTGGGCTAAGCTCCATATCTGTTCCAATACTGTGACTCTACCAGACTGGACACTAGTAGACTATAATGAGGATGAGACCAGAGGAAATGAGAGGAGAGGATGAGAGGAAGAGAAGAGTGAGGTAGAGTGAGGAGAGAATAAGGAAGAAGGAGGGCAGAGGCGACGAGAAGGAAGGAGGTGGATCTCACATCGTTAAGGTGTATTAAGACCCAAAAGGATTTATTCAATGAGGAATTAATCCAAAAGGAAAACACCCCCCTCCCTACAAACTGTGATTTGCAATTAGTGTGTTAAACCAGTCTGTCCTCATCAGACCCCATCTGCAACAGACACCATGTTAATCACACCACAGTAAAGACCTTACGTAAGCCCCCACCCTAAACAGGGCGACCCCATCGCTCTTCTGCTCTCACTGCTTCCAGATTATGTGTGGTTTATCAGTGCTTAGTCTAATCTCTGTTTTGTGAAGTCAGAAATACAAGAGACTACAAGCCAGCCCATTCAAACAGTCAGTGGTGACTGGTTAGGTTAGATACTTGGCTGTTGAACTGTGTAGTTCTCTCAGGTTATGGCTCCTATTCTCTGTCCTGATTGAAGCAATTGCATTGCAATGTGTCACCTACATATTATTCTAGATTGTACAGATTAGTCCAAAGTGTATGTCACAGTCTGTTGCGTGGTTGTCGGTGAGTAAATAGTGTGTTACGGTGAGTGTGTGTAGCTGAGAGGGAGATCAGTGTGACAAATTCAGGCTAAGCAGTGAGCCGCCTGGGGGATGACACTGTACAGCCTGAGGCCTGGATGGATGGATTACTGGCTCGTTACACTACAGGGTCACACACCTAACAGTAAGGCTGGGGTCATCACCAAAATAGCCGGAATTGGTGTTCCGGTGTTCCAGTGTATGGGGGTCATTGCCGTAACGGTGAGGCCCTAATGGGTGTTAGGGTCAGTGCCATAACAGAAGGCTATATGGGACCTGAGTTGGTGTCCATAAATGACGGGCTTCAGAGTCACATGTGATAGGCTGCATGTGGTCAGACTAGTTATACAGTAGGGAGGGACACTTGACCTTTTTGCCTGGAACAGTTCTCACATGATTTGTTTTCAATCGCTTGAGTACTATTTTTAGAAACAAATATGTGCGCATGTATGTTCTGTTATGCCAACAGTGAGCAAACAATGGCTCATTTATCATAACCATTATACATAACAAATCTTAATTGCTAAATTGCCTCATATATATCCAGTCAATAAAAAAACAAGTGCAATTTAAGATGAATTTATTGAAACTGTAATATCATCAGGTTATATTATATTGTGGAACACAATCTTCAAAAAAGTAGTAACCTCAGCAATGTGGTGCTTGCTTGAAGAAGCCTATGGCTGTGCAATGGCATAGCCTAGTTTTGTTCATTTAGCAGACAAGACGCTCTTATCACAGTCAAGACACCTATTTTATAGAAAAAAGCAGATGTAATAAAACAGAATAGTGCCAAGTGATTCACATCTCCCGCCTGGAACAGTTATTCTCAGAGTGATCATTTTCTCAAGTTGAAAGACACATTTTTCAAGGTTACAAACCAAAATCTGTCTTCTTTTTGATATACAGACGTTGGATTTTGTGTATTATGCCTGTTCCTTGTAATTTTCTAAAATGATTAACAATACTACATTGAACACTGCATGGGGATTAGTTATGTCCCGGACATCTTTTTGGTGAGGAGGCCTAGACTTGATACAATTTTTTGTTTTCATTCATTTTTACAATATAGCTAATTTTGACTTTGTGGCTGTGGTAACCAGTGACAACCGCAAAATACCCTAAGCGGAAAATGACTAAATTAGGGAGAAAGGGAATTTAGGGAGCAGCATTGTGTGATGCTTGGCTTCGTTTATTTTTTGTTGTGTCCTGCAAATGCACATGTACAAATAGAACACTAGTCAAAGCAAATGAACGTTGTCTTCAAGATAAAATGTTGACCAAATAGATTTACAGTTTTTGGAGATTTTTTAAAATCTCTGGTCAAGATTGGGTTGACGTCAGTTTGAGTACTCACCTTGTCATGCTTATCCCTTTTATACAGTGTATGGGTGATTGACATGTGATAGGCTACCTGTAGTCAGAGTAGCGGTTATACAGTGTATGGGTGATTGACATGTGATAGGCTACCTGTAGTCAGATTAGCGGTTATACAGTGTATGGGTGATTGACATGTGATAGGCTACCTGTAGTCAGAGTAGCGGTTATACAGTGTATGGGTGATTGACATGTGATAGGCTACATGTGGTCAGAGTAGCGGTTATACAGTGTATGGGTGATTGACATGTGATAGGCTACATGTGGTCAGAGTAGCGGTTATACAGTGTATGGGTGATTGACATGTGATAGGTTACCTGTAGTCAGAGTAGCGGTTATACAGTGTATGAGGAAGTCATATGGGGTCATGGAGGTCAATGCCATAACAGTATAAGGGGCTTGTGTTTGGGGTGTTTGAGTGAAGTCTTTTTTGTTTAGTCACTGCCATTACATGGGCAATATTATCACCGCCATGGCAGGAATATGGGGTTTGAGATGGTGTCAATAGAGTCCATGTGCTTTCTGGTCACTGCCAAAACAGTGTATTGGGAGATAGGGCCAGTGCCAATACGATAGGCCTACAGTATACAGTGTATTGTGAGATAGTGTCAGTGCCAATACGATAGGCCTACAGTATACAGTGTATTGGGAGATGGGGTCAGTGCCAATACGATAGTCCTACAGTATACAGCGTATTGGGAGATAGGGTTAGTGCCAATACGATAGGCCTACAGTATACAGTGTATTGGGAGATAGGGTTAGTGCCAATACGATAGGCCTACAGTATACAGTGTATTGGGAGATAGGGTCAGTGCCAATACGATAGTCCTACAGTATACAGCGTATTGGGAGATAGGGTTAGTGCCAATACGATAGGCCTACAGTATACAGTGTATTGGGAGATAGGGTCAGTGCCAATACGATAGGCCTACAGTATACAGTGTATTGGGAGATGGGGTCAGTGCCAATACGATAGTCCTACAGTATACAGTGTATTGGGAGATAGGGTCAGTGCCAATACGATAGTCCTACAGTATACAGCGTATTGGGAGATAGGGTTAGTGCCAATACGATAGGCCTACAGTATACAGTGTATTGGGAGATAGGGTCAGTGCCAATACGATAGTCCTACAGTATACAGTGTATTGGGAGATAGGGTTAGTGCCAATACGATAGGCCTACAGTATACAGTGTATTGGGAGATAGGGTTAGTGCCAATACGATAGTCCTACAGTATACAGTGTATTGGGAGATAGGGTTAGTGCCAATACGATAGGCCTACAGTATACAGTGTATTGGGAGATAGGGTTAGTGCCAATACGATAGGCCTACAGTATACAGTGTATTGGGAGATAGGGTTAGTGCCAATACGATAGGCCTACAGTATACAGCGTATTGAGAGATAGTGTTAGTGCCAATACGATAGGCCTACAGTATACAGCGTATTGAGAGATAGTGTTAGTGCCAATACGATAGGCCTACAGTATACAGTGTATTGGGAGATAGGGTCAGTGCCAATACAATAGGCCTACAGTATACAGTGCTTTAAGGGCTAGAGCTGGTGTCATAGTTATAACAGCCAGCTTAGGCAGGTGTGAGAGACATGGTTGTGTCAAGCAGACGTGCACAACGTAACAATAACCCTATATCTGGGGCCTAAGCCCGAGCTTGGAGAGTAACTGGGGCCTGGATCACTGCCATAAGACAGTTATGTGCATTAGGATCCGTGTGTAAACAGCACATGGAGCTGGACACGCTTGGTGTCATTGAGTTTCCTTACCGGAGTGCCCTGCTCAGCTTGTCGTAGTTCATCTGGGGTTTGCACTTGCGGGCCCCCCATAACCGGGCCACCTCGTCAGGGTCCTTGATGACAAACTCTCCATAGTCCCCCTGCCAGGCGATGACATCATGGTACTCCTCCTTCCTCAGCAGCTCCAGGATGAAGTGCCACAGCTGGATCTGTCGCGAGCCGGGGCTCGACTCGGGTTTGTAGGCCCAGTCTGGAAAGGCAAACCCTGGGGAGGAGAGGTGGGAGACCAGGGAGAAGGGAGTTAGCCTGGAGGTCCGTGGAGCACAGCCATACTGATGGACTGAGACGATTAGCCTCCATAGAGGACAGCACGTTCAGAAAGGCTTTGCTCTCAGTCTACATGTTCACTTAGTTCTGAACTCTAAACAGCAGGCAGCACATAAAAACCCAACGTCTGGGCCAATAGCTGAGTCACAGGAATGCTGTTTAGTTGCAGGGCAGGACATGAATATTGATTCCAACTCCTACAAGAGGAGAGAGGTTGCCGCTAGCCCTGTCAGGCGTTCTCAGATGAAGAATGTTCTAGAAGGTGTGTTGTGGAAGAGGAAAGAGGATTAGGGAGGCCTATTTGTGTTCGCTCTTTTAGTTCTCTGTCTGTAGCTTAGGGATGTATTTGGGATCCATCTGTACATCAGTCTGGTTCTGGTTCTACTGTTATTAACGCGTACACAGTGCTGCACATCGAGTGTGGCTGCTTGTCACTCACACCTGCCTGACCTGGCCTCTTCTCTGCCCCCCTCCTCCTCCTCTTTCCTCCACTCTACTTTGTGATGTATCTGACTCGTGGTAGACTGGGTGTAGAAACCACAACCTTCCTGTCACCGTCACTGCTAGGGCGTCCACCCAACCACAACAGTCCTGCGCCGGAAACACTCACTGATCTCCCTGCCGTGATACTACTCTAATAGTGAACACTCACAGATCTCCCTGCCGTGATACTACTCTAATAGTGAACACTCACAGATCTCCCTGCCGTGATACTACTCTAATAGTGAACACTCACTGATCTCCCTGCCGTGATACTACTCTAATAGTGAACACTCACTGATCTCCCTGCCGTGATACTACTCTAATAGTGAACACTCACTGATCTCCCTGCCGTGATACTACTCTAATAGTGAACACTCACTGATCTCCCTGCCGTGATACTACTCTAATAGTGAACACTCACTGATCTCCCTGCCGTGATACTACTCTAATAGTGAACACTCACTGATCTCCCTGCCGTGATACTACTCTAATAGTGAACACTCACTGATCTCCCTGCCGTGATACTACTCTAATAGTGAACACTCACTGATCTCCCTGCCGTGATACTACTCTAATAGTGAACACTCACAGATCTCCCTGCCGTGATACTACTCTAATAGTGAACACTCACAGATCTCCCTGCCGTGATACTACTCTAATAGTGAACACTCACAGATCTCCCTGCCGTGATACTACTCTAATAGTGAACACTCACTGATCTCCCTGCCGTGATACTACTCTAATAGTGAACACTCACAGATCTCCCTGCCGTGATACTACTCTAATAGTGAACACTCACAGATCTCCCTGCCGTGATACTACTCTAATAGTGAACACTCACTGATCTCCCTGCCGTGATACTACTCTAATAGTGAACACTCACTGATCTCCCTGCCGTGATACTACTCTAATAGTGAACACTCACTGATCTCCCTGCCGTGATACTACTCTAATAGTGAACACTCACTGATCTCCCTGCCGTGATACTACTCTAATAGTGAACACTCACTGATCTCCCTGCCGTGATACTACTCTAATAGTGAACACTCACTGATCTCCCTGCCGTGATACTACTCTAATAGTGAACACTCACTGATCTCCCTGCCGTGATACTACTCTAATAGTGAACACTCACTGATCTCCCTGCCGTGATACTACTCTAATAGTGAACACTCACTGATCTCCCTGCCGTGATACTACTCTAATAGTGAACACTCACTGATCTCCCTGCCGTGATACTACTCTAATAGTGAACACTCACTGATCTCCCTGCCGTGATACTACTCTAATAGTGAACACTCACACACACGACCACAACATCGGTGCTCTTTCTATGTCCGTGGAATACTTTTCATAATGAAAACCTCTCCACCTCTTTCCCTGAATCTGTCACTCTTTCCTAATGACAGAGGAAACAACACGACCTAGTCCTCCCTCCCCAAATGTACAACGGAAAGTCAAAGTGTGAAAGGCAGAAACAGACTGTGGGTGTGGGCACATGTTCATGAGTGTTTGTTTGTTTGTCTGCTCGACTGACCTTGATGTAAATGTGTATTCAAGATTGAGAATACGCCAATATGTGAGTGAATGAGTGTATATTCATGAGGCTTGAATGACGAGTTGAATGCACTTGACAGGCTATTTCCTCACATGCGTGTGGTCATGTGACAAATCTGAGCCAGACTGGGTGTTAGCATCACAGGAGTGTTACATAGTTTAAATCAGAGAGAAACACTGATCACCTACTGTTCAATATGACTAACATCCTCTCTACATAACCATTACTCTGCCAGAGAAGAACAGGAGTCCAGAGTTCTGTGATAAAAATCGGGCCTAGTCAATGCCGACCAATCCCATTCATCAGGGTTTGAGGTCTCCAACTTTCTCCTGATTCACGTGGCAGGATCTATACAACAGATAACATGGCGTTGTGGATCTGGCTTAACTTTAGACCGCATTTGAAGTATGAGGTCTAGCTACATCATGGGTGTGTATGACATCACTACAGCAGAAAAGTCACTACTAGTCCAGATCAAATCAATTTATATAGCCCTTCTTACATCAGCTGATATCTCAAAGTGCTGTACAGAAACCCAGCCTAAAACCCCAAACATCAAGCAATGCAGGTGTAGAAGCACGGTGGCTAGGAAAAACTCCCTAGAAAGGCAGGAACCTAGGAAGAAACCTAGAGAGGAACCAGGCTATGAAGAGTGGCCAGTCCTCTTCTGGCTGTGCCGGGTAGAGATTATAACAGAACATGGCCAAGATGTTCAAATGTTCATAAATGACCAGCAGGGTCAGATAATAATAATCACAGTAGTTGTCGAGGGTGCAGCAAGTCAGCACCTCAGGAGTAAATGTCAGCTGGCTTTTCATAGCCAATCATTGAGAGATGAGCCGTGAAAAGCATCAAAATAACCAACTGTAGCTAGATGTTGGAGGACCTTTGTAGACGATGGACTGATTGACAGATAGATAGTAATGTGTACCATGCTATGCAGCGCCACCATTTAGACCCCGTTACCTAACGCCCTTCACTACGTCAATACACAGCATCTGGCAACCAACATAGAGCCATGCTCAAAAGATATATGTGCCAGATCTGCTTTATGTAGTTCTATGTGGGCTTAAATAGGTCTGCCTTGGTGAACCAGATTGGCTAACTGAATAAGGGCAGTTTGGAGAGTTCTCAATTATTGACAGATTTCTTTTTTAAATATATTTTGTTGCCGAAACTCAGCTTTGATAGGATGACATTGACACAGGCAACAGACTACACACACATCGTGCGTCAGGTCAACAGGTGAAATGGATCCCTGGTAAGTAGACAGAGACAAACTCTGCCTGCCAACCTCTGAACAAAGACTACAAAACCAACCATCATCATCATCATCATCACACGTACAGATATGGAGACATCATACCGTGTGTGTAAATAACAGGGTAAATACCCCCCCAAAACAGCCAGCTAAACATGGGATGAAAGCACCAGTGGGAGTAGTAATATGAGTGTGATCTTGGTAGGAAACAATGTCTCAGCAACCAGAGCCCAGTAGAGTGTTGTGATACGGGACAGACAGGTCTTCTCTACAGGGATTCTGAGGAACATAGAGCCACAACAGGTGTCTTTTCATCACACCCCAAGGCTGTGTCCTATACGTTACACCCAGAGGCCAAACCTGTCCTGAGTCACCGTGGATCAGTTATCACAAGAGGCTGCTCATTCTGACACAAGAAACAGAGACCACGACACACACACACACACACACACACACACACACACACACACACACACACACACACACACACACACACACAGAAGTCATGACATGTCCACAGGTCTGTTTGATGGGGTTTTAAGCAACCCTACAGTCAGTCAGTCAGTCAGCCTGTGTGTGTGTCAGAATGCATCAATGCCATGCAGGAGAAAAGCAGTGTGGTACCTCACCCCCCCCAGACTTAACCTCTCTGACCTCTACTACTCCTGCCCTC